>NW_028084511.1:373816-418996 GCF_014824575.4 Sturnira hondurensis | reverse complement strand
CTTGCTGGGTAAAGTAGCCTTGGTTGTAGGCCTCTGGTTCTCATTACTTGAAATATTTCTTGCCATTCTCTTCTTGCTTGGAGTGTTTCCATTGAGAAGTCAGTAGCTAACCTTATTGGGGCTCCCTTGTATGTTACTTCCTTTTTCTCCCTTGCTGCCTTTAGGATTCTCTCTTTGTCTTGAAATTTTGCCATTTTAATGATGATGTGTCTTGAAGTGGGCCTCTTTGGGTTCCTCTTGAATGGGACTCTCTGTGATTCCTGGATTCGTGTAACTTTTTCTCTCATCAAATTAGGAAAATTTTCCATCATTACTCTTTCAAATAGGTTTTCTATCCCTTGTTCTTCTTCTTCTCCTTCTGGTATTCCTATTATTCGGATATTATTACGTTTCATATTATCTTGCATTTCTCTTAGTCTATCTTCATTCTTTTTGAGCCTCTTTTCCCTTTCTTGCTCTTTCTGGGAGATTCTTTCTACTATGTCCTCCAACTCACTGATCTGATCTTCTGCCTCATCGATCCTGCTTTTCATTCCTTCTACTGTGTTCTTCAGTTCCAAAACTGTATTCTTCATTTCCTCTTGTCCTTTGGTGATAGTCTCTATTTCCTTTTTCATGTTGATATAGTTTGCAGAGAGCTCATTGTAGCTCCCCTCTAGTTTCTTGTAGATCCCCTCTAGTTTCTGGTAGCTCATTGTGAGCTCTTTGAATTTCCTGATAACTAGTGTTTGAATTCAATATCTGATAGTTGACTTGCCTCTCTTTCATCTGACATTATTTCTGAGACTTCCACCTTTTCTTTCATTTGGGCATTGTTTCTTTGTCTTCCCATTGCTTATGAGACTCTTCTTATTAGCTTCAGCTTCTTATATCGATCTGTTCTGACTCCCTAGGTTTAAGTGTGAACTTCTGTGGTAGAATTCCTGTGAAATTCAGTGGTGCATTCTCCTGCAGGTATCTTGATGTTCTCTGCTTCCACCTACTCCTTTCTTTGTGTGTGTGTGATCAGCTGGAGGGGGAGGCAAAATGTTTTATGACAGCAGGAGAGTACTTTATGATATTTACAGTCACAGGTGGTAGAGAAGAGATAGAAGATCTTTAGGCTCTATATAGTGTTAACTGTAATCTTCAAGCCAATTTGCCACCTCTAGGAAAGGATAGACCAAAGATAAGTCTCTTGTTGGGGAGGGGAGGCTTGTGAGTTGTATCTAGAAAGCAGTGAGATTGCAGGTGGTCATATTTTGAGGTAAGGTGAGAGTGAAGAATAGTAAATAGACGTAGCGTGTGAGCAAGTAGAGTTAATGACTACAGTAATAGAATTCAGGAACCTGTAAAGTGGGCTAAGACCCGAGAGATGTGTTGTGAAGTATTTACAGTGGTATAGAAAGCAACAAACAAACACACAAAAAAAGGGCAAGAGAAGTGAGGAAAAAGCAATAAGTTTGGGGTGAAATGAAGAAGGACTAAAACAGAAAAAAAAGAAAGAAGAGGAACAGAGTACTGACAGATACAGCAACAATAAAATTAAAAAATATATATATGATTACTGAAAAAAGTTTAAAAATAAAAGTTAAAAAAAAAACCTCCTTCCTTGTTGGTTACAAACTGTCCAATCCGGTTTTTCTGGTTTCGGCAGGACCCCTCTCTGGGATGGGTGTAGCCCCAGTTGCACACCCACCCGCCAACCAGGCTACCAGACTGGGGTGCGGGCGCCTGCCCACCCGACAGGCTGCCTGGGTCCCATGGGATCTGGTACTGGTCCTTCCCAGTCCTGTGGCTGGGTGAGAAGCAAGTCAAGCTGCCTTCACAGGAGAACACCTCAGTCCACTTTCCAGTAAAAACTTCTCCAGAAAGCGTGCCTCTCAGCCCAGCCCAGTCCCCAAGCTGACTGGTTAGGACAATGCTCCTCTCAAATTTCCTGGGCTGGCAGGCTGGTGGGCTGGCGACCACAGAGATCGCAACTGAGCATGGCCCCCTGTCCCTGCCACCCTCCCTGCACACCTAGGCAGACAGGTCTCTACCACCCAGCCCCGCCTAGATGGTGAGGGAGGGAGCCAGCTCTTCCAAGGCCCTGCAGCTGGCCCAATGCTCCACTGGGTGCTGGGCTCCCTGTGAGTCCTCCGTGGCACTGGCCACAGACGGAAGCCTCTACACCCCTAACACAGCGGCAGCGGCGGCTCCGAGGCGTTTTCAGCTGGCCGAGGGCAGCCGGTCCTGCCACTGCCGCTTTTGTCTTTACTCACAGTTGCTGGGCTCCCGCTGAGTCTTCTGTGGCAGATGCCCCAACGCTGGCCATAGACAAAAGCCTCTGGGCCCTGGAAGCTGCTGCAGCAGGAGCTCCGAGGTCTTTACGCGCTGGCCAATGGCTGCTGGTCCCACCGCTGCCGCTTTTGTCTTTACTCACAGGTGCCGGGGTCCCAACAAGTCCTCTGTGTCAGACGCCCTGTCGCTGGGCGCAGGCGGAAGCCTCTGGGCCCCGACCACTGAGGCAGCCAAGGCTCCAAGGTCTTTATGTGCCGGCCAATGGCTGCCGTCTCGCAGCCGCTGCCACCGCTGCCGCTGCCCTTGACTTTACTCAGGGTTGCCGGGCTCCCGGTGAGCTCTCCATGGCGGACGCCCCAGTCGCTGAGCACAGACGGAAGGAAGCCTCTGGGCTCCAACCGCTGGGGCAGCCCGGCTCCGAGGTCTTTATGCGCCGGCTAATGGCTGCCACCAGTCTGGCCGCCTCCGTCCTTACTCGCGTCCCTGAGGCCCCAACGACCTCTAGCTGTCTGGTTCGTCACTATCTCTGGTCTCTTATTTTCATAAATGCTGGGGAATTGTTGGTTGGGGAATTGATTGAGCTGTTCTTCTATAAATCTGCCAGGATTTTCTCCCAGGTGTACGAGAACTGGAGTTGCTCTGTCCTACTCCGCCGCCATTTTCTATCCACTCCGCCCAATTAATGAAATCTTATCATTTGCAACAGCATGGATGGACCTACAGAGTATTATGTTCAGTGAAATAAGTCAGTCAGAGAAAGACAAACACCATATGATTTCACTTACATGTGAAATCTAAAGAACAAAACAAATGAACAAACAAAATTGAAGTGCACTCATAGACACACAGAGAGAACTGGTAATTGCCAGAGGAGAGGGGGGGTTGGGGCACTGGGTGAAAGAGATGAAGAGACTAAGAAGCACGAATTGGTAGTTACAAAAATGTCGAGGGGAAGTAAGTAAAGCATAGGAAATGTAGTCAGTAATATTGTGATAGCTATGTATGGGGCCAGTTGGGGTACTGGAAATACCAAGTACGTAAAGTATAAGATTGTCTAATCACTAAGCTGCATACTGAAACTGATACATAATAAAAATTAGTATGTTGAAATTCTAATCCCCAATATAGTAGTATCAGGATGTAGGACTTTTGCAGGTAATTAGGTCATGAGGGTGGAGCCCCCATGAATGAGGTTAGTGTCCTTACAGGAGAGGCCCTCTCTCATCCTTATTCTACCATGTGAGGATACAATGAGAAGATGGCAGTCTGCAACCCAGAAAAGAGCTTTCTTCAGAACCTGACCATACTGGTACCCTCATCATGAACCTTCAACCTCCAGACTGTGTGAAATAAATTTCTGTTGTTTATAAGCCAGGAGAAAAATAAAAAAAATACTTATTTATTCCTCTGCTCACTTTTTTTTTTGCTGTTGAGTTGTATGGGTTCTTTATGTATTTTGAATATTAACTCCTTATTGGATATATGTTTTGCAAATATTTTCTTCCATTCTGTATGTTGTCTTTTTATTTGTCAATTGTTTTTTTGCTGTGCAAAGCCTTATAGTTTGATGCAGTCACCTTGGGAAAGGTAGACACAGGAGTCATGTCTTTGTGGCTTTCCGCTTATTCTGGTGTCCCTGCCATGTGCTCTAATCTCTCAGGCCCAAGCCTAATATGAGAATTAGCGAAGGGAATTTTATTGAATGTGAGTGTAGAAATAGAGTGCACATTGTTATGGTAGTGTTGGAATTCCAGTGGGAGTTAAGTAGTTTAAAACTTAATAAGTAGTATAAAACATGAATTGTTACCGCATGTAACGCCACACATATGCACACACACACATAAGCACAAAGCTGCCCACATTTTTATGCTTTAAAATTTCTAGCAAGGCACCAGAAGCCATAAATCTATTCTGTGATTTTCTGAGTTTTGAGGAAATATATCAAAAGAAATATCTAATACTATATGATCATCCATTCTTAATGTGGGCAGCTTTCCAAGAGTGAAAATACTGGTTCTTTGGGGTGAAAAAGTCTCAGATATTACAGTGATATGTGGCCCTTCATGGAGCCTCAGTACATGAAAAGATGTAGGGTACATCTCTGGTGTTATATTTTCTTGTGGGGGTACTACATATCTAAACATTTTAAGAAAAATTAGAAAAAATATCTAATGAAGATTGTTGAGGGTCGTCAGTAACTTCAAAAAAATTGAAAACCACTGGTGTATGATTAGGAGTCTTGGCCTAATGTGTCTGCCTTGCAGGACTTGGAGAAGGTCACGGATGTGTCACTTACTAGGACCTCTTTAGCCAAATATTAATGCATCATTAACATCTTGCAAAAATTGCTCTGTGTGCTGCAATTTCCTGAACTTATGTCCCTTGGTTAATTTTTTAATGACTACTGAGGCTGAAAGGTAAACTTAAGGTGAACATAGAGAAAGAAGGAAGATTAACTGTGGATATGTCTACTTGCTTGGTATCCTTTCCATGGGTGAGAGGTGGATTACAACACAGACCCTGTGGCTATTCCTAAATGACTGTGATGATAGGATGTTTCTTTTCTCTGCTGTTATGCAAAATGATTCTTGAGTACATGAAAAGGTGTTTCTTAGGCAGCTTTTTTGGTACTACTATGACTTACCTTGAACTGTCTATGCATACATAGGCAAAGACTATAGTTTTGCTCCAATTATAACAGTCTTGGAGTTGAAATGGAAAGAAGAGATAGAGGGGACAAAGAAAGTTCAGGTTAACATAAAATGTATTATCATTGTGAATTTTGTATGGATACATCCCCAAAGTGCATTAGTTCTTTTGAGATTTTCAGTGGGAAAAGAAGTAGAATGGACCTGAGAATAAGAAATACTTGGTCAATGTGTAAGATTTGTCCATTTACATATCTGGCTTAAGATAAATTAAAATATTCCTCCTCTTTACACTTATTGGTGAAATAACAGAAAATTCTGTATTTGAAATACAGCATCAAGAAGTGATTTTAATAACCAAATGGACAAAACTGTCCCTAGAGAAATCAAGTATGAAATAAGTGCTCCCATATTCCATATATAAGCACGTGTAGGGATAGAGGGATAAGCAACAGGGAATATTGACTGTATGCCTGATTAATGTCGGGATGGTGCTCAACATTGCAACGCTCATCCGCTCAACATTCAACTTGTTTCATTCTCATGACAGCCTTGTTAGTAGACAAATTATTTCTATATTATAGGCAGTGAAAGCAAAGCAAAATAGGTTGGTTTGAGAATCACAGATTCTACCAAAATAGCATTTAGGGAATTGATTTCAGTGTTATACCCCATATTTCTCCCAATCCACGAGCCTATAGTTATGTTCCTCATTACCATCTCTTCCTTTTGTCTTCACGTGTTTCTACCAGAGCTGAAGGGCTATGAGTATATTTAGAAATGACTGGAGAAAGAGCTCAGTGTCTCTTACCCGTAGGCTAACAGTTTGAGAAAACCAAAGAAGTTAAATTTCCAGTCTCAGTCTGAGTGTTCACCGCAATTTACTACCCTCAGAATGTCCAAGTCTCCTCTTCAGTCTCTTCATGGCTGATTTCACCTCCTGGTTTCTCAGGGTATAGATCATGGGGTTCAGCATGGGAGTGATAACCGTGTTATTGATGGACACAGCCGTGTCCATGGGCAGTGTAGTGAAGGGCCGACAGTAGATGTAAACAGAAGGTACAAAGTGAAGGGTTACGACCAGGATGTGGGAGGTGCAGGTGGAGCAGGCCTTTTTCCGGCCCTCCCCAGAGTGAGATCTGAGTGTCACCAGAATGACAGTGTAGGACCCTAGGAGCAGGAGGAACCACAGCAAGGTCACCAGACCATTGTTAGAGATCATGAGAAGCTCTAGAGTGGAGGTGTCTGTGCAAGCCAGTTTAATCACCTGGGGCACGTCACAGTAGAAGGCATCCAGGAGGTTGGGGCCACAGAAGGGGAGTGGAAGCATCAGAATTATCTGGACAATTGAGTGCAAACCACCACCCACCCAGGAAGCTACCACCAACGTCATCCACACCTCTCTCCTCATAATAGTCACATAATGCAAGGGTTTAGCGATTGCAAGGTATCTGTCATAGGCCATCACAGAGAGGAAGAAAATGTCTGCCCCACCAGCAAAGTGGAAGAAAAAGATCTGTGCCATGCAGCCATTGTAAGAGATGGTGTTCCTCTCTGACAAAAGATCTACCAGGAACTTAGGAACAGTGACTGATGAAAAAACAATGTCCAGGACTGATTTGTTCCTTAAAAGAAAGTACATAGGAGTGTGGAGGTGGGAGTCACAGGTGACGGTCACAACAATGATGGCATTGCCCAGCACGGTTGTTGCATATACAGCAAGGAAGAACACAAACAAGAAAAACTCTAGCTCCCGGAAGTGCGTGAGTTCCAGGAAGACAAATTCTCTCACCTGGGTGTGGTTACTCTGGTCCATGATGGGAATCACTTTCTTCCAGGTCTATGTGGGGAGAAGACATGTTAGGATTTGGAGTATGATATCATGAGACAGCAACATAACTTATCATACATTGTTAGGAAGCTCTTTCAAGCATCCAAATGATTGTGACTACTCAGAGAACTGGTCTCGAAATTCTTTAGTCCCATGGTTATTCTTTCCTACCATAAATACAGTGGGTTGGCACGGAGAACCGTCACACTCCTATATGCTTACTCTGACCACAGGGAGATGAGAGGACAGTGGTCATTTGACTCTGGCTTATCTTAGGCCCTGTGAGAGTAACTTCCTCACATGTGCAATATGCAAAGCTTTCTATGTTACTGAAGGTTTTCACCTGGAACATCTCATTTTGATTTTGATACTTACAATGTCTCTGTGGAATCGTAGTGTGGTTATGATTATCTCCATTTTATATGGGGGAAAGTGGAGCTCAGAGAAGCTAATGACTTGCCTACATTTGCATAATTGCAAAGTTAATAAGTGTCAAATTAAGGATTTGAACCCAAATAATTTTTTCTGACTTGAGAAAGACTCCTTTCTTGACCAAATTTTTGTTAAGCTCCTCTGAGCTCTTTCTCTATTAGAACTTGATCTTGGCCTTTCACGTCTTTCCTTGTCGAATCCAGTTTTAGCAAGAATTCTGCTAAATCAGTTTGGCAGGAAGCCCCCACCTTACATTCAAATCAAGTTTCTCCTCCTCCACCCTCGATATCTAACTCCTTGTATCTAAGTTCTTGGTTTGTCTTTAGCAAGAATCCCTCTATTCTATATTTTTAAAAATATTTTATTGATTATGCTATTGCAGTTGTCCATTTTCCCCCCTTTATTCCCCTATGCCTGTACCCTCCCTCTCACTGCCATTTCCCAACCTTAGTTCATGTCTATGGGTCATACATATAAGCTCTTTGACTTTTCCATATCCAATGCTATGCTTAACCTCTCCCTGTCTATTTTGTAGCTAACATTCATTCTTCTTATTCCCTGTACCTTTTCTCCATTCCCACTCCCCTGATAACCCTCCATGTGATCTCCATTTCTATGATTCAGTTCCTGTTGTAGTTGTTTGATTAGTTTGTTTTTGTTTTTGTTGTTTGCTTTTAGGAAGAAGCCCTCTATTCTTGATTTCTCTTAGATTCCATTCACTGACTCCCTCACTCTGTTGTTGGGCTATAAATTCCCATTTGTCCTTGTTGTATTTGGAGTTGAGCCTAATCTCTCTCCTCTTGCGGTAGTCTTCATCCCTATGGCAATAGTCTTGGATAAAATCTGTCTTGTCATTTAAGGCAAGTGTTTGGTGAATACTTTTTTTAAAAAGTTTTTTCAGGATTTGACTTCTGGCCAAGATGGAGGCATAGGTGGAAATACTGTGCCTCCTCACAGAACCAAATTTAACGACAACAAAGATTTAGAAACAACCAGAACTAACAGAAAATTGAACTGTACCGATGTCCGACAACAATGAACCAACCATTCATCCAGACTGGGAAGAAGGGAAGAATTGGCGCCTGGTGGAGAGGGGTCCAGGCAGGAAGAGGCGGTGGTTGGCAGACATGGGTGAGGGGAAAAATGAGCATACTCAACCCAGTGAGGTGCGCAAGGCAGTTGGCTGACTGCAGACACATATTCGTGTGCAGATAAACCAGGCCAAAAAAGGAGGGGGCGGTGCAATGAGACAGATGGTGCAACCCAGGGCCCCAGTGACAAAAAATAAAGCCTAAAAGCACTGACTGGAAAAACTTTCAGGGGCTGAGGTGCTGGGAGAGACTCCCAGTCTCACAGGAGAGTTTGTTGGAGAGACCCACAGGGTCCTAGAAAGTACATAAGCCCACACACCCAGGAACCAGCACCAGAATGGCCCAATTTGCTTGTGGGAAGCAGCAGAGGGGACTGAAATCAGAGAGAGAGAGGAACAGGTGCCATTTCTCCCTCTCTGACCCTGCCCCCAGTCACAACCAAGCTACTGGGTTGACCTGCCCTCGTGAACACCTAAGCTTTTGCCCCTCATATGTAACAGGTGTAAACAGACCAGACATTATGGCTCAAGAAGAACAGCTCAAAAACTTAGAGCCAATACTTCTAAGTGACCAAGAGATAGCCAACCTATCAGATGCACAGTTCAAAATACTGGTCATAAAGATGCTCACAGAACTGGTTGATTTTAGTTGAAAATTAGGTGAAAAAATGAAGGCTACACTAAGTGAAATGAAGGAAAACCAATAGTGATGGAAACAAAACTGAGACTAAAATAAATGGAGTGGACCACAAGGAACAAAGAAATGACCAAACAAAAAAGAATGAGGAAACAAGAATTCAAAAAAATGAGGAGAGGCTTAGAAACCTCCAGGACATCTTTAAACATTCCAACATCTGAATTATAGGGGTACCAGAAAGGGAAGAGGAACAGCAACTAGTGGAAAACTTATTTGAACAAATAATGAAGAAGAACTTCCCCAATCTGGCAAAGGAAATAGACTTCCAGGAAGTCCAGGAAGCTCAGAGAGTGCCAAAGAAGGTGGATCCAAGGAGAAACACACCAAGGCACATCATAATTACATTAGCCAAGATTAAAATGAAGGAGAGAATCCTAGAAGCAGCAAGAGATAAGGGGACAGTCACCTACAAAGGTGTTCCCATCAGACTGTCAGTGGATTTCTCAAAAGAGACCTTACAGGCAAGAAGGGGCTGGAAAGAAGTATTCCAAGTCATGAAATCCAAAGACCTACATCCAAGATTGCTTTATCCAGCAAAACTTTCATTTAGAATGGAAGGGCAGATAAAGTGCTTCTCAGATAAGGTCAAGTTCAAGGAGTTCATCATCACCAAGCCCTTATTATATGAAATGTTAAAGGGCTTATCTAAGAAAAAGGAGTTAAAAATATGAACAATGAAAGGACAGCAAACTCACAGTTATTAACAACCACACCTAAAACAAAACCAAACTAAGCAGACAGCTAGATCAGGAGTGGAGCCACAGAAATGGAGATCACATGGAGGGTTAGCAACAGGGGAGTGAGTGGGAGGAGGAGAAGAGGGTAGAAGGTACAGAGAATAAGTAGTGTAGACAGTGTGGAGAAAATAGACAGGGGGAGGGCAAGAGTAGTGTGGGAAATGTAGAAACCAAAGAACTTATGACGCATGTACATGAACTAAAGGGGGTGGGGTGGGAGGGGTGTGCAGGGTGGAGGAGAGTGGAGGGGGGAAATGAGACAACTGTAATGGCATAATCAATAATATATATATATTTAATTTTTAATATATTTTATTGATTATACCATTACAGTTGTTCTATTCCCCCCTTCATTCCCCTCCACCCACACACTCCCTCTCCCACCATTCTCCCCCCCTTAGTTTATAACCCCGTGTCTCAAGTTCTTTAGATTCTATATTTCCCCCACTATTCTTGCCCTCCCCCTATCTATTTTCTACCTACCCTCTATGCTACTTATTCTCTGTACCTTCTCCCCACTTCTCCTCCTCCCTCTCCCCTGTTGCTAACCCTCCATGTGTTCTTCATTTCTATGGTTCCACTCCTGATCTAGCTGTCCTCTTGGTTTGCTTTTGTTTTGGGTGTGGTTGTTAATAACTGTGAGTTTGCTGTCCTTTCTCTGTTCATATTTTTCATCTTCTTTCTCTTATATAAGTCCCTTTAACATTTCATATAATAAGGGCTTGGTGATGATGAACTCCTTGAACTTGACCTTATCTGAGAAGCACTTTATCTGTCCTTCCATTCTAAATGAAAGCTTTGCTGGATAAAGCAATCTTGGCTGTAGGTCTTTGGATTTCATGACTTGGAATACTTCTTTCCAGCCCCTTCTTGCCTGTAAGGTCTCTTTTGAGAAATCCGCTGACAGTCTGATGGGTACTCCTTTGTAGGTGACTGTCCCCTTATCTCTTGCTGCTTCTAGGATTCTCTCCTTCATTTTAATCTTGGCTAATGTAATTATGATGTGCCTTGGTGTGTTCCTTCTTGGGTCCAACTTCTTTGGCACTCTCTGAGCTTCCTGGACTTCCTGGAAGTCTATTTCCTTTGCCAGATTGGGGAAGTTCTCCTTTATTATTTGTTCAAATAAGTTTTCCACTGGTGGCTGTTTCTTTCCCCCTTCTGATACCCCTATAATCCGGATGTTGGAACGTTTAAAGATGTCCTGGAGGTTCCTAAGCCTCTCCTCAGTGTTTTGAATTCTCATTTCTTCATTCCTTTCTGGTGGGATGTTTTGTTCTTCCTTCTGGTCCATTCCATTGATTTGAGTCCCAGTTTCCTTTCCATCGCTATTGGTTTCCTGTGTATCTCCCTTCATTTCAATTAGTTTAGCCTTCATATGTTCGTGTGACTATAATCAACCAGTTCTGTGAGCATCCTGATAAACAGTGTCTTGAGCTGTGCTTCTGAGAAGCTGGCAATTTCTCGGTTGCTTAGAGTTATTGGCTCTGGGACTTTGAGTTCTTCTTGTGCCATCTTTTGGGCTGTTTGTGCCTGTTATGTAGCAAGATTGGAGCCCTAGGTATTCACCAGAGCAGGGCAACTCAGTCGCTGGGTTGTGATGCTGTGTGTGGGGGCGGGGTCAAAGAGGAGCAATGGCGTCCTGTCTGCCGTCTCCCGCCACGGCCCCCACAGGTGCCACGGCTGCCACTGTCACCAGGGCCCGCGTGTTTAGTCCCACTGCACATGAGTGTGCCACCGCCGTCAGCCCTCCACCACTGGGTTCGCCCCCTGGGGCCTGCGTGGTACATGTCACTGTGTGCGAATGTGCGACCGCAGTCAGTCTGCCCCACACCCTGACTGGGTCTGGGTCACTTGCACGCCTAGGTCTGGGGATCTTTCCTGCCAACCCTGCTCCGCTGCTGGCTCCGCCCCTCTTACCTTCCGGGTTGAGCGGTTCCTTTTTGTTGGACTTCTGTATAATTCAATTTTCTGTTCTTTGGCTGTGTCTTTGTTCTCCAAACCTTTGTTGTATTCAAACTTGGTTGTGGGAGAAGGCACAGTGTTTCCACCTATGCCTCCATCTTGGCGGACGTCTCAATAAAATATATTTTTAAAAAAATTTAAAAATACAAATAAAAATTTTTTTCTCTGTGCCATTTGCCAGATTAGAGTGTGTGGCTTGTGGTGGTTTTTCAGAATTACAGTGGGTAGACAAGGTTTAAATAATTAATTAAGTAGTCTGCTTATTCAATCCTCACCTTTTCCTTTAAAGGAAGATGTAAATCAGGCCCTCCTAAGTACTCCTCCTTGCACTCTGAGACTCAAGGACCTTACTCAGGTTCACAGGGCTGTAGCTAGCATGCAGAGCTTCAGTCATTGTTCAGAGCACAGGGAAGTACCACAGACCAACTGATCATTATAGTGTCAGGGCCTCAGAGGTGACTTAACCCAGCCCTCCTCACTACAGTGCTGAACAGAGAAGGATGATTACTTTTCCAGGATCAGTCTATAAATTGATGAAAGATGGAGAATTAAAATTTTTTTCAAGCATTTTTTGTGATTTATTATTTGTTATGAGGACATTTAAGACCTACTCTTTAAACAAATATCAAGTATACAATATGGTCAGCTAGAGCCACATTTACTCATCCTGCATAACTGAAACTTGGTGCCCTTTGACTGACGTCTCATTTTGCTCTCCCCCCAGGCCCTGGTAATCACCATTCCCAAGTCTGCTTCTGCTAGTGAAGGGCATTATGCCCAATGAACACTGCATGATCTCATTTGTAAGTAGAATCTAACATAGCTGAACTCACAGAAAAATAGAAAATTTTAATCAGGATTATGGACTCAAATTCTAGGGATTTTGTATTATTTCTATATTATAGCAAACTAGGATTTTTCCAAATCAAGTATCTGGCCATCAGAAGACAAAACTCTTTTCAACATGGACTCTAAATGTTCATATGTTTATGTGTTATGTTTATATATTTAAGGACTCTCATATACCACATAATTTTTAAAAATTCAGATCATTAAGATGACAGAAATTCAGTTCAACAATAGAGAGTAACCATGTAGTCCTGGTATTTGAAGCAATGGACTTAGATGTGAAGATAACAAGATAGGAAAGAAGAGAGTAGACTAGATGAAAAAAATAGAACACTTTTTTTCCCCCTGAAATAAAGGCATTATAAATCACTCTGCAAACAAGTTAATTGTTACTGTTTCTTTTTCCAGTTCTATTACAGTTGGGTGTATTTTATGATTGGTTTAATCTGAGGGGTTAAAGCATACAGAAAGCTGCTTACACGAATAAAAAATCTTTGTTGATTTTCCTAGATCTTTGATTTTCTCATCAGTAAAATCACTTAATTTTGTGAGAAGGGAATTCCCTCTTTAAGGTTTTTTTTTCTTTTAATAGGACCCAATAGGACTCATACTTCACCCTCCCAGCATTCAGTGACACATTACCTAGAACTGAAACTCAAGAGTTTTTTACTGCCACCTAGCAAATCACAGAGAGCTTTGAAAATGCTATACTAAATCTGAAATTATGTTATTGCCTTTTATCCAGGATGTCTTAGAAGAAAAGCCCCCCCTTATGACTGTATCGAGGACAGGATCCATTCAGTTCCACCCATTTGAGACCCCAAAGAAAACATTTGTTCTAGACCCGAGTGTTTTCCTCTTAGGCAATGGCTGGAACATTTTTCTTTCTTCTGTCTTTCACCTGCTTAAAAAACATATATGAGGCTTCATTTCCTACTCTGTATTTTTTCAATGGTAGCCTCTAAACAGTCTCTTATTTGCATTTTATTGTTTTATTGCACGTGTTCAGTTGTTGCTGTCAGATCTCTTTATGCCTGTGTGGACTGTGATGGGAAATACATTGGTTACTAAGGTACAGCCCGGTTTTCATAGGTGGATGGCAATCCGGTGGGTGGAGAGTAGGCATTGGCGATGAAGACTCAGTCAGAATGGGGCACTAGCCCCGGCAGCACAGCAGTCTTAGGAGACAGGGGCTGAGAAGGACTGTGGAAACTAGGGGTGAAGGGGTGGCATGAGGAGTCAGACTTGCAGAGTGTGCAGGATGTGCGGGAGGTGAGGGGTCCCCAAATTTACCCGTGGCCCTTTCCAGTTTGCCTAGTTGGGTCCTAGTCACTGTTTACAGATAATGTTGCACTCCACATTTTGTGAATGTATTTTGTTTGCATCTTGAAGCCCAGACATAGATTTCCTGGGTCAAATGATGTTAATTTTCTAGTTTCTAATTTCTAATTTCAACTGATAGTTAAGAAATCCAGACATCCAGGACCAGACAAGTCAGATCTCCAGAGATAGAAGCTAAGACTTACTCTCAGCTTCTTTTTTGAATTCATAGGATTCTCCTTTCTCCTCTGGCCAATCGCCTTAGAGGTTTTAGACTCTCAGGCACAAGGTCAGGTCAGGATCAAATGGTGGTCCTTCTATCTTGAGACTTCAGGGTCGTATTTTGGAACCTAGAAGCAGCTTATTCAAAAGAACACAGCCTTTGAATTCAGGTTCAAGTGTTTTAAAGTTTGGCCGTATGACCCTGAGCAGCTTAACCTTTATGCAGCCCAGGGTCTTCTTCCACAGAGCGGGGAGTGTAAGGCTTGCTTTGCAGTGGGGAGTTCCTTGTTATGCCCTAGCATTTTTTTTACTGTCTGTCATTATGTGTCTAGTTGTTTCTGCTCCCTCCTCCAAATGTAAACCCCTTAAAGGCAGAGATTTTGTTTGGTCAAGATTGTATACCCAGCTCCTATCCAGTGCATATCAGTTACTCAATAATTCTTTCAAAAAAGGTGAATTAGTGAATGAATGAATGGATGGATGGATGGATGACCAGTGCCTGAGATGCCATGTTTACCCAACAGAGTACCTCTTCTTCTTTATTCCACCTCCAGCCTCTCCCTCCTTTTGCCCCCTTATCCACTTTTGTTGACAATTCAACAGCTCACATGTGAGCACATTGTAAACTTCAAAGCACTATCAAAATGTAAGGTATTAATATCATTGACATGCTAATGGCATTTACACAAGTGTGTTTCTCTGCCTGCTCCAGCTCGCTTTTGATATTGTTTTTAAAGGACGGGGTGGTGCCAATTCTTTTATTAAACATTGCAGGTGCTCAGTTAAAGTTTATGGAATGAGTTTTAATACAATGAAAATCACCTTCTAACTTGAATGTGTCTTCCCAAGCTTGACATTTTACATGACAGGCAGGAGCTTTTAATCAACTTAAGGCTTTCAGTTCTAAGTGACACATATACCAAGACCTACACATGAATATTTTGCCTTCAGGGATTGGAGACTAAACACTATGGAAAGTATATAACTACACATGTGCTGAGCTAATGTAGCCTGCGGTTGTGTCTTCAGGCTCCCCCCACCTACCTTTGGGTTAGAAAGGCGAGCCTGCCGGGCTCCCCATCTTCACGGCTCGGTTCTTCTGCACCCAGACACAGGCACTGTCCACACTGCTCTCTGAGACACCGAGTAGAAGCCTAATAATATAATAATCAGCATGGGGAATTTGTCAGCTATTTGTAGGGAAAAATAATTTTCAAATAGGAAGATGGCAGTTGTGGGTTCCATGGGAGTTATTAAGAAGTTGCTAAGCAACACGTGTAAATATTGGGACTTTCCGGTCTCACTTCCGATTACTACTTTGTATTCCACTGTGGTCTGAGAGCGTACTTCGTGTAATTTGTGAAGGTGTGTTGCATGGGCCAGAATGTGGTCTATGGTGGTGAACATTTCATGTGAACTTGAGAAGAATGTGCATTCTGCTGTGGTTGGATACAATATAAATATCGATTAGGTCCAGTTGATTAATGTTGCTATTCAATTCAACAGCATCGTTACTGATTTTCTGCCTAGTGGATTGATTGGTCAGTCACCGATTGAGGGGTGCCAAAGTCTCCAACCATAATAGTGAATTTGCCTATTTCTCCTATTTTTATCAGTTTTTGCCTTGTTTATTTTGATGCTCTGTTGTTAAGTGCACCCACATTAAGGATTGTTATGTTTTCTCAGAGAATTGACCTTTTTATCCTTACCATTATCATTGTAAAGGCCCTACCTTTATCTCTGATAATCCTTGTTCATCTGAAATCTGCTTTATCTCAAATTAAGATATTCACTCCTGCTTTCTTTCTGTTTATCTTTCTTCATTACATTACTTTTAATTGCTGCATGTTTTTATATGTAAAGTGGGCTTCCTGTTCTATAAAAAGGGAATTATATGTTTTCCAAACATAAAGTGTGTCTTTAAAAAATCATTTTGTAGTCTCTGTCTTTTCACTGATGTGTTTAGACTATTTGCCTGACCAGGTGGCTTGAAAAGGGGCTGTATCGTCATTCTTTTATTTTGCCCTTAAAGATTCAGTTTAGAGACCAGTTCTGAGATGAACATTCAAAGTTGAAGGGTAAGATTTCTTAGCACTACAAATTCAATTTTCTTTCTTTTTAAAAAAATATATTTTATTGATTATTCCATTACAGTTGTCCTATTTCCCCCCTTCACTCCCCTCCACTCTGCACACCCCATCCCCTACCATTGCCCCCCTTTAGTTTATATCCACGTGTCTCAAGTTCTTTAGATTCTATATTTCCCCTACTATTCTTGTCCTCCCCCTGTCTATTTTCTACCTACCATCTATGCTATTTATTCTCTGTACCTTCTCCCCCCTTCTCCTCCTCCCACTCCCCTGTTGCTAACCCTCCATATGGTCTTCATTTCTATGGTTCCGCTCCCCATCTAGCTGTCCTCTTAGTTTGGTTTTGTTTTAGGTGTGGTTGTTAATAACTGTGAGTTTGCTGTCCTTTCACTGTTCATATTTTTCATCTTCTTTTTCTTATATAAGTCCCTTTAACATTTCACATAATAAGGGCTTGGTGATGATGAACTCCTTGAACTTGACCTTATCTGAGAAGCACTTTATCTGGCCTTCCATTCTAAATGAAAGCTTTGCTGGATAGAGCAATGTTGGCTGTAGGTCTTTGGATTTCATGACTTGGAATACTTCTTTCCAGCCCCTTCTTGCCTGTAAGGTCTGTCTCTTTTGAGAAATCCGCTGACAGTCTGATGGGAACTCTTTTGTAGGTGACTGTCCCCTTATCTATGCTGTTTCTGGAATCCTCTCCTTCATTTTAATCTTGGCTAATGTAATTATGATGTGCCTTGGTGTGTTCCTTCTTGTATCTACCTTCTTTGGGCCTCTCTGAGCTTCCTGGATTTCCTGGAAGTCTATTTCCTTTGCCAGACTGGGGAAGTTCTCCTTCATTATTTGTTCAAACAACTTTTCCACTTGTTGCTGTTCCTCTTCCTCTTCTGGTACCCCTATAATTCAGATGTTGGAACATTTAAAGATGTCCTGGAGGTTCCTAAGCCTCTCCTCATTTTTTTTTGAATTCTCGTTTCTTCATTCTTTTTTGTTTGGTCATTTCTTTCTTCCTTCTGGTCCACTCCATTGATTTGAGTCCCAGTTTTCTTCCCATCACTATTAGTCCCCTGTGCATTTTGCTTCATTTCACTTAGTGTAGCCTTCATTTTTTCGTCTAATTTGCAACCCAAATTAACCAGTTCTGTGAACATCCTTATGACCAGTATTTTGAACTGTGCATCTGATAGGTTGGTTATCTCTTGGTTGCTTAGAAATATTGGCTCTGGGCTTTAATCTGTTCTGTTTGAGCCATAATGTTTCGGTCTGTTCACGCCTGTTACATATGAGCGGCGGAGCCTTAGGTGTTCACCAGGGCAGGTCAACCCATGTTGCTCAGTTGTGGTGCTGTATGTGGGGGCAGGGTCAGAGAGGGAGCAATGGTGCTTGTTCTGCTCTCTCTCTGATTTCAGTCCCCTCTGCTGCTTCTCACAAGCAAATTGGGCCCTTCTGGTGCTGGTTCCCAGGTGGGTAGTCTTTTATATGCTCTAGAACCCTGTGAGTCTCTCCACCAAACTCTCTTGTGAGGGTGGGAGCGTCTCCTGGCACCTCAACCCCCGAAAGTTTTCTAATCAGTGCTTTCAGGCTTTATTTCCTGGTGCTGGGGCCCTGGGTTGTGCAGTCTGTCTCATTGCCCCCCCCTTTTTTGTGCCTGGTTTATCTGCGCACGAACGTGTGCCTGCGGTCAGCCAACTGCCTTGCGTGCCTCACTGGTTTGGGTCTCCTCGTTTTTCCCCCCATGCCCAGGTATGCTAACCACTGCCTCTTTCTTCTGGGACCCCTCCTCATGGGCCACTGACTTTGGCCCTCTTACTGGTCTGGTTGAATGGTTCGTTTTTGTCGGACTTCAGTACGATTCAATTCTCTGTCTGTTCTGGTCATGTTTTGTTTCTAAATCTTTGTTGTCCTTAAGTTCGGTTGTGGGAGGAGGTATAGTATTTCTACCTACACCTCCATCTTGGCTGGAAGTCTGCTTGGCATTTTAAAGGGAGGACAGCTTTGAACTAACCATGAGTTTCAGATGGCAGAATTCCAGGGATCAGCATGCAAATCAGGGAAACTTTTGGAGGTCAGGGACCTCCCTTGTGTCTAGAATGCATGTCACTTTCAAATTCTTTGGGTAGAGGTTGAGAGCAAGAAATCTCCCAAGGAATTTTTTCTTTTTCTAATTTCTCTTCCTAGAAGCAAAACTTGAAACATTGGTTAGGATACCCATCAGAAGAGCAGAAGAGAAAGGGAAGAATTTGGGTTGCCTATAGAAAGGCAGAGACACTGCAGTAATGCATGAAGGAGAAATGCTACAAAAAAAGCTTCTGTTATCTGGCAGAATCTTATGTCCCCAGGGCTCTTAAGTAGGACTGGACAGTACAAATACAGAGAAAATTCTGGCTGACTGCACCTTCTCCCTCCCTCTTTCTCCAGTGCGTTCTTTAACTACTGTGTATTTTGTTTTATTCTGCTTTAAATGCAGTCTAATCAGGCATTTGTAGCCCCTTTCAGTCTGCAAGTTGCTGTCTAATGAGACTGGGAGAATAAAGTGTTTGTGGGCAGATACTTGAAATGAGGAGATGAAATGAGACTGGGGGGAGTGTAATCTCTAAGAAACTCATTTCTAGTGCCTGTGAGCATCCATTGTTTTGGATAGGAGAGAAGAGGTTTTCAACATCCATGGTGATAGGTGTGTTTAGGGAGATGGTTCTCTACAGTCTTGTTGAAGAATCACCTCATTTACTGCTCGAGTGTGTCTGTGAAGGACGAATTTGCAAAATCCAAATTTATAAGTTAATTACTCTCTGGGTGTAAAGGATACATCCTCCTCATTTAAATTTTCTAGAGGCAGAGATCATTGGCATCCCAGTCGTCAGACCCCGAGATTCCCCAGGGTCGCTCCAGTTCAGAATTCTTCTTTGAGGTCTGTAAGGAAGACACATAGGAACGTCTGGAATACAGGGCATGGGATAAACACTTGATCATCTTAAATTCTGGCCATTTCGCCTCCTCCTGCCCTTTCACAAATAACCTGTCAGCACAGAGAATCTCACAATTCCTGAGTTTCTATTGTTTGCCAAGTGTGTGCTGGACATTTTGCCCAAGTTAATATATTAAATCCCCTAGGTGACCCATTTGCAGGCGAGGTGGTGGGCACTAACACTCACAATGTAGAGGGACACACTTTGCACCACAGTCCTCAAATCATGAGCCCATACCCTCTTCACACCACACATTGCAACCTTTCCCTCAGGTCAAGGAGCACAAAGTACACATACTTTTCTTGGAATACTTGAGTTTTCTTTTATTGAAAATGTGCACTTATTTTTAAAAAATTATATTATATTTTATTATTTTTAAGATTTTATTTATTTATCTTTAGAGGGGAAGGGAGGGAGTGAGGGAGAGAAATATCAATGTATGGTTGCCTCTCATGCATCCCCTTGTAGGGAACTGGCCTGCAACCCAGGCATGTGCCCTGACTGGGAATCGAACCATGATCGTGTGGTTCACAGGCCCGCGCTCAATCCACTGAGCTACGCCAGCCAGGGCTTAAAAGTATATTTTATTGATTATGCTATTACAGTTGTCCTGAATTTTCCCCCTTTGCCCCCTCCACCCAGCACCTCCCACTCCCTCAGTGCACCCTCACACCATTGTTCATGTCTATGGGTCATCATATAAATTCTTTGGCTACTCCATTTCCTATACTGTACTTTACATCCCCATGTCTATTCTGTGACTACCTGTTTGTACTTCTTCATCCCCTCACCTCTTTACCCCTTCCTCCACACCCCTTATCCCATCTGGCAACCATCAAAACACTCTCTGTTGCCATGATTCTGTCTCTGGTCTTATTGTTTGCTTAGTTTGTTTTTTTTAAGATTCAATTATCGATAGATATGTATTTTTTTGCCATTTTATTGTTCATAGTTTTGATCTTCTTTTTCTTAAGTAAGTCCCTTTACCATTTTGTATAATAATGGCTTGGTGATGATCAAGTCCTTTAATTTTTTTCTTGTCTGGGAAGCTCTTTATCTAACCTTTGATTCTAAATGATAGCTTTGCTTTGTAGAGCAATCTTGGCTGTAGGTCCTTGCTTTTCATGACTTTGAGTATTTTTTGCCAATCCCTTCTTGCCTGCAAAGTTTCTTTTGAGAAATCAGCTTAGAGTCTTATGGGAACTCTCCTGTAGGTACCTAACTGCTTTTCTCTTGCTGCTTTTAATATTCTCTCTTTACCTTCAAATTTGACATTTTAATTATGATGGTGCTTTGGATTGCGCCTCTTTGCATCCATCTTGTTTGGTACTCTCTGTGCTCTCTGAAGAGAATAGACATGCAAGTCCAGGAAAGTGTGCACTTATGTAGCACTATTTAGGGCAGGAATGGAGAATATCTTTTCTATGGAGGAACCACATGTGTATAAAATCAATAGAGGATTATAGACTCATAAAGAAGCACCTACCAGTTAAACATACCATTAGAATTTTATACATAAATATAAAGTGTATCTAAATTAAAAGAAAGTTAAAATTTAATATAAATTTTCATTTAATGTAATATAAACATTTTAATTCATTTGCTTCATAAACATAGTCTACCACATGTCACACATGTATTTTCCAGACTAAATATATGAATTTTATTTTTTTAATGTTTTGTTTGCCAAAGGATTTTAATACTATTGTAGTCAGACCTGTTCTTTTTTTTCTTTTTGGTTTTGCTTTTAGTATCAAGTTTACAAAGATCTTTTCTATTCCAAGGATACACATATATTTACCTTCATTTTCTAATGACCATATAAAGAGCATTAAACTTCACTTATTTGCAACTTGCTTTATTTTGTATAATGCCTGCATATTTGAAGTCATCCTAAAATAGTTCAAAACTAGGAAGAGTAAACACGAATAAGTGGAAAACTTTTTAAAAAAACTTTATTTATTTTTAGAGAGAGGGGAAGGAAGGGGAAAAAGAGAGGGACAGAAATTTTGACGTGAGAGAGAAAAGCATCGATTAGTTGCCTCCAGTATGTGGGATTGAACCTGCAACCTAGGTATGTGCCCAGGCCAGGAGTCCAACTGGTGACCTTTGCTTTGTGGGACAATGCTCCAATCAACTGAGCACACCAGTGAGGGCACAAGTGGAAAAATTCTTATCTCTGCTTTAAAACTTTATTGAAATATGTTCTAGAAAGGGTTTCTGGTAAAATTGAGTTTGTAAACATTTTATAAGATCACTTTGTATTTTAACCAGGTTCAGTCAGCTTCTAATCTCTAAGGGGAAAGAGCTAAATTTCAGAGGTGGAAGATTTCTGAATGAGAGGGTAAATCTAATTTTCACAGAGTTTTTCATTTTTATTTCTGTGAAGAGTGGATTTGTAAAACAGTGGTCTCTTTTTTCTACGGTTAGCAAGAAGGAGGTTGAAGAAGCCTCAGGGGAGCTTCAGTCTTGCTTATTCAACAGACCTACACTAATGGGAGAGTGAATGTGCTGATGGGGAGGGCAGAGCCACAAAGGAATGAGAGAGGGATGCACCAGCAGCAATGGTGCTGGACAACCCACTGCAAGTGTCTGCCATGAGGGAGTGGTGACTTGGCGGTGACAGTCTGAGGTACACCTCCCTGAGATGGTGGCAAATAATAGTGAATTTGGGGCTGCAGGGGCTAATCCATTCAACTACAGAAACAAAGACTTTATAGGAGCATTGGGTTCAGGTAGATGAGAGTAAGAGGAACCCAGGGTGTGTTGATCAAGAGGGAGATGGAGTTGAGAAATGGTGTCAGGTGCTGAGGTGGTGAAGGGGTGATGTGGTTGAAATCAAGGAGATTTAGACTGAGTAGGTAGTTTAGGTGACTGTGTTTGGTAAGAGGAGAACATCGAGGTGATACCATTGGACTCAAATTTTCCAGGCTCCTATGTAGCTGAGATAGAAATGGCAGCAGAAGGTAATGTCCTTCAGTGTTTGCTTGGCAAATTATTGAGTAGCCATCATGGGAGTCCAACAGGGACATCTTGGAGAGAGTGTTTAGTGGAGTTGGCATCTTGTTTTGTAAGTCAGCTCAACTATGTATACAGCATATCTTTTTGAACTCTGCCAGATGCAAGTGATAAGAGTTCTGCACATGCAGGGCTGCTTGTTGTTGTAAGGGCTCAACAAGGGCTCTGGAGTCAGGAAGACCTGGGTCTGAATGGGGGTTCTGCCCCTTACTTCCTGCGTGATCCTGGCAAGTCAGTGTTCCCGGTGGGGACCTCGTTTCCTCATTTGTAACATAAGGATAATGCTATATGCATCATAGCCCTGCAATGAGTATTTAATGAAATAACTTTGGTGCTTGGTACATATTAAGCATCCAATAAAAGGTAGTTGTTGTAATACCAGTTGTGAGGATAGGCTACCCTGAAAAGATTTTTTTTTGAAATAGTCTCTTTCTCCTTATAACTGTCCATGGTGGGGTCAGTAGACACATGACCATGAAAAGTAATGTGAGGAATCAGCAGGGAGGAACCCCATTTTCAAATATGCACATGATATATCCCCATTGCCTAAGCCAGAGTTGGAGGTGGATCACGTAGAGCCAAAGTAGTTTGGAGCAATATGTGTTCCATCATGCACTAAGAAAATGCTTTCTTCTTTTCCAACACCTTCCACAAGGCATCTTTGATCTCTTTGTTCCTCAAACTGTAGATGAGAGGGTTCAGCATGGGGATCACCAGCGAATAGAACACAGACACCACCTTGTCCCTGCCAAGTGTGTAGTGGGAGCTGGGTCGCAGGTACATGAAAAGGGCTGTCCCAAACAACAGAGTCACCACCATCAGGTGTGAGGCACACGTGTTGAAGGCTTTCCTTCGGCCTTCGCCTGAGCGGATCTTCAAGACAGCAGCCACTATGTAACTGTAGGAGAGGAGGAGGATGAGAAATGATGTCCCCCCCACAGTGACCACCACGAGAAAATTCACCAGCTGACTAGGGAAGGTGTCAGAGCAAGAAAGGGCCAGGACAGGTGGGAGGTCACAGAAGAAATGGTTGATGATGTTGGGTCCACAGAAGTAGAGCCGAAATATAGAGCTGGCCTGGATCAGGGAGCTCAGGAAGCCACCAACGTACGCCGCAACCACCATGCGTATACAGAGGCCCTGGGACATGATGGCAGTGTAGAGCAGGGGCTTGGAGATGGCTACATATCGGTCGTACGCCATAGCACTCAGGAGGAAGCACTCAGTTAGACCCATGCCGACAAAGAAAAAAAACTGAGCAGCACAGCCCAAGAATGATATGGTCTTCAGCTCTTGGAAAAAGTCCGCAAGCATCTTGGGAGACACAGCAGAAGAGTAGCAGATGTCAATGAAGGACAAGTTGCTGAGGAAGAAGTACATGGGTGTGTGCAGACGGGTGTCACCTCTGATGAGAAAGATGAGGGCCAGGTTCCAGGTCAGGGTCACAAGATAGATGCCCAGGAAGGTGACAAAGAGGAGGACCTGGAGCTCTGGATGGTCTGCAAATCCCAGGAGAATGAATGTGGTCACTGAAGAGCTGTTCCAAGCCTTAGTTATGGACATGTCTCCCGTGAATCACCAGGATGAGATGCAGATCTGAGAAAATAATGATAATCCATTCTATAGGTGATGTTGGCAAATAATGACAAAATGTATGTACTCCCTCTACACCTATAGAGGGAGTGCAGAGTGCTACAGAGAATTATAATTTTGTGCAAATATTTTCTTTCTCTCAGAAGGTAAGTGTAGTCATTGTCTTAAATATTTGCTTTTTGATTCAGCGTAGGTGATTGATACATGCTTAAACTTTGGATTCAGACTCCCTGTAGTCAATTCCTGTGGTCAATTCCTGTCTCTACCTTTTAGTAGTTGTGTTACTTTGGGTGAGATATTTAACACCCCTAGGCTTCTATTTCCTTATCTTTAAAATGGGTGACAGTGCCTACTTCATATATTTGTGTTAAGAGTTAAATAAGGCAAAGTACACAAGGTATGTGGCACATCCTAAATCCTCAGTGAAAGTTATTATTAGTACAGTTTTTTTGTGTGTCCCAAACGTGTCACTCATGCCCTGAAACATTTATTCATCTAATTTTTGTTTAAATTTTAGTATCAAAATAGAGAAACCAGCAGAGAGTCCAGGTTCAGCTAGGTAGTCGTGAAACAATGAGACATTTAGAATGTTTTTATTCTGAAGAATTATGCCAGATGCATATAAAATGCTCTTAGTTGTCAAATAATAAATCTGAATATACGAATGTAGTTCTGGTTTCAAATTTATCTTCAGTCTGAGCTCTCCTAGCTATGTGGTTGTTTAGAATATGGTTTCTAGATTTAGATTGCTAGGATTCAATTCTTAGCTTTACTACTTAATAGATGTGAAATCTTGGACAATCACGTGAGCTCTCTCTGACCATGATATCAGAGATAATAATGGCACTTACTTTGTTATTAGGATGTATGTATGTATCTATCAGTCTATCTATGGGTGTTTCCTTTTCTTTAGAATATGCTTGGCACATAGTGAATTCTATGTGTTTGTTGTTAGAAATGTAAGTTACTAAGTATCCTCAATAAAATTCGTAGAATTCTCAGTGGATAAAGCATCTTTCAAGATCCGGGACTTGATTCCATCCAATCCATGTCTGTAAGAATCCCCATCGCTCCCTCACACATCTAGTCTCCATCCACACAAATCAGAAGACAGCACCTGCTGTCAGCAGGTCTCCGAAGCCGAGGTTCCGTCCCTGCAGCACAAGGAAAAGTGTGGTCGGAGGGCTTGGGGCTTATGGTGAATGGCCCTTAATGGTTCAGAAAGTATCCGATTCTTCTTTGGGTCTTAATCCAAACAATTTGGAAATCAACAAAATTACCTTAATTGTCTCTTTTAAAAATTTACAATTTGGTAGCCTCCCTGTGTTTGTTTCTGTGTAGTAGGTAGAACTGCTAATTACCTTAATTGTCTTTTAAACTATGTTTTCAGCCTATTTTACCTACTTTTTGAAATATAGTGAATCTCGCCAACTTCCTTCTATTTTTCTTTTTTTTTACTTCCTTCTATTTTTCAAAGTATAAATGTTACTTTATGAATTTAAAGTAATATGTGAGAACTGGGGAATAATTTGATCAATGAACAACTGAAATATTACAACTAAAATCATATGCAGTTCCTGATTGATACAAAAAAAACAACCCTTGAAATTGGGAATTGTGACATTTCAGCTCCTGGGCTAACAGCTGTAACATCTGGGTGTGTGCCTTTCGTGTGCAAAGATGTGCATAGGTGTGTGGGTGTTGTGTCAGAGCACACAGACTCTCTATAACTTTTTATGTTTATTACAGAAATTGTTCCAGGTCTGTAACTTCCTGTTTTGGGGAGTAAGTAGCACTTTCCATATTTGCTCTGATTTCTTTTTTGCTTAATTTAGAAGAGCCACTTCATTTGAATATCCTTAGTTTCTCATAAATCAATCCATGTCCTTTTATTGCCAGTCAAGGTTCCACCAAACTTTTCAACTTTCTTCTTCTGCCTTCAGGTCAAGTCTTTGCTCTAATCCTGACTCTGTCACAGGCCAGCTGTGGGGTGTTGGGGGAACTCATTTTGCCTTTCTGAGTCTCAGTTTCCCCATTTGTGAGGTGGGGATAACAGTGACTAGTTAACAGTGTGGTTTGAGGATTGTGTAAGATAATGTGTGACAGGCTCATGGGTCTTGAATAAGATGTTTGCTTAATAAATCAGGACTCTGCTATCATCTGTGAATATTCCTCAAATAATGTTTTATGGAACCAAGCCTTTCTTTTCCTTTGCAGGGAAGGGAAACACTTCTTCATATCATAGGTTGGAATGTGACTATCTTACAAATAAGGAGTTCACTGATGTACCACATGGGTTTGCAATAAGTGTCTCAGGGTGAGGTTGAAGAATTTAATGATCTTGGTGTTGATGTATCAACTAAAAGTCTGCTTTGAATGTTGCTACGAGGAGGAGGATCTTTCGTACTGAAGGATGAAATTTCCCATCCCCAGAAACAGAAGATAAAGCTGGACAAATTGAAACCTGAGGAAAAGCATCTAGTGTTTTATCCCCACATGTGGATGCCCTGAATCTTATTGTAGAGTGTTAAATGGAAAATATTTAAGGGTTGTAGGGACCATTTTATGTCACTGAATGTGGCTCATGAAGAGGTGCTTGAGAGGGAAAGGAAATCTCCTTCAATCTTGCAGTAAATTCAGGGGCAAGCTCAGCCTGGCCTGTCCGAGTCTGGACTCCCTACGATCATATTGCGTATATATAATCAACAGCAGGACTATTTCACAAAGCTGCAGAAGAAGAATTTGAGAGGCTCTGTGACTTTATTGGATATTGGAGCTCTGTCTTTGTGAATAACAATAGCCTTCAAGGACATGGTGAAAATATCATAAAGTAAAATTAAGTGCCTAGCACAGTACCTTGCATGTACACTGAGGTGTCTTTGGTAGATGGGAACCTGTAGAGTTGATATATGACTCAGCACATCTTTTATAAAACACGTACAAGGAAGTGATGAGTTTTAGAACCAAGTCTTCTTGGTCTAAGCTTAACAGATGCAGTTGGTGATGGAAGGAAAAAATGGAATGATGACAGGGAGAATCTTAGTCAAACTTTGAAGTTGGTGTGGGTTATCTGTTTTCATCTTTCCTGATCTAGGCTCTGCTCTTCACTTTAGGATACTTCCTCTGCTCACCCTTGCAGGGGCCTGGTGCCCTCAAGATCTGTTTTGTTCTTCCAGCTTTGTCTTTCATCTAAATGCACAAATGATTGATGAAATGGGAGGAGTCCCTTTCCACGTAAAGTGAGAAGTCCAAAGACTTTAATCCAAGAAATAAGATTTGCATGGTAAAACTCAAGCCACCAGATACAAAAGGGAGGGTTTTAGACATTAGAGGTCCCTGCTGTATTTGGACACGTCCCCATTGCAGCCCTTCCAAATTGCTTTTGAGATTATTTACTAATATCATAGTTGGGGCTGTGTTCAAAGGCATAGCAATTCCTTCAGAAATTTCATTCTCTTTTAATTATCTTCTGCATTGCAAGGGCTCAAACATGGCCCAGGAAGCCCATCAAAAGAGCAGACTGAGGTAAGACAGGGGCTGAATTTGGGGCACTGCAGATAGAATAGAGAAGTGCACAAAGAAAAGGTAAAACCCAAAGAAATCTTTAGTTATTAATATGGGTTGTAGATCCTAGGGTGCTTCATAAAGCGAGATTAATACAGGCATGAAGACAAAAAGTAAGCGATGAATGATTGCACTCACCCTCTCTCCCTCGTGTTCTGTCTGTCCTTGAGCTGGTACCCGTCTTGAGTTCTGCTTTGGAAGGATTTCAATCAGGTTTCAGTACCTGTTTTCAATCCCCGAAATGTTAATAAGGTTTGAGAACAAGCTTGAGGCTGGTTTGTTCATCAAAGAGAAAAATACTTGCTTGGTGCATGGAATATGTGTTTGTGGGCAGAAAAGTAGAGGGAAAACTGTAACTGAACAACAATAAAGTAATTTAGAAAAAAAGGTGGAGGGCAAAGATATACAGAAAGAAGAGGAGGGGTGTAATCTTTAAGCCAGTCTTTTGGTATCTGCTGATATCTGAAGTTGGGGCTATTTTGGAAGTGTCTCAAAGCTGGAGGAGGGTAAATTTGAGAGGGTTTTTTTTTTTTTTTGGTCTCTCCTTGGAGATGTTTCATCACCTTTGCCCTTGAGGGTCTCTCTTGAAAGAAAAGGGAATGTGTCACCCAAACTTTACAGATTTGTAGTTAATTGATCTCTGGGGTGGTGTGGAGAGCATATATTCATATAAACTTTCTGCAGACAATGCTCATTAAACTCCATCCCAATGGCCAGCTCCTCCAGTCCCCCAAGGCCCCTCAAGCTCTCTCCTGGTGCACGTGATGAACAGAGTCGGTATAGTGGCCGCAGGAGAGATAACCTCCTAATCTGCAGGAGGACACAGGATTGCATGTATATTCACTGTCCCGTTTCTTTGTAGAACTTCTCTGGTCTGAAACACGTTGAATGGGTAGGAACTCAACTTTATAAAGCTCCTACTATGTGGTAAACACAGTAGGTGCTTTATGTATGTTAACTCAGAAAATCCTCCAACTCCCCCACCCCTCACCCCCACCACGACAGGAGAGGAAACTGAAATTCAGTAAAGCTAAATGAGTTTGAATTTTATAGCTACTGAGAGATTGACCCAATATTTGAACCCAGGACAAGGCAACACCAAACGCTGCAGATGAATGCACAGTACGTCTATTTGTTTCTGAATTGCAAGTAAATGTGTTGGTATGGTCAACACAATGTGAGGGTACGGCCCTCAGTTCATGAGTCCACTCCCTTTCCACAGTAGCCTACTATCTTTCTCTAGGAGGGAGATACTAAATACAAGGCATTTCCCACAAATTAGAAAAACAACTCTTGCTCTGGAATAACATGACACAGTGCATGGCTATAGGACTTTTATTCTACAGAGGGCCACATATGAATAAAGAGTAACCTGGGGCCAGACACCCAACAGAAAAAAGTCTCTAGTTTATGTATTTGGAGATGGAGGTTAGAGAAATTAAAAGCTAACACTCACTAGTTTCTTAAACTGAGAAGATTGAACTTCAATGAGAATGGAAACAGAAACATTTGGACTTCCGCCAAGATGGAGGCATAGGTGGAAACACTGTGCCTTCTCCCACAACCAAGTTTGACTACAACAAAAGTTTTGGAGAACTAGAACACACCCAAAGACCAGAACACGGAATTATACGGAAGTCTGACAGCAACGAACCGTTCAACAGGGACGGTAAGAGAGGCGGAACCAGCAACGGAGCTGGGTCGGGCAGGACAGATCCCCCGACCTAGGCACTAGGCGCACGGGCAGCCCAAAGCCAGTCGGGGTGCGGGGCAGACTGACCAAGGTCGCACATTTGCGCACAGTGAGATGGACCACGCGGGCCCCAGGGGACGAACCCAGTGGTGGAGGGCCGACAGCAGTGGCACACTCGCGTGCAGTGGAACGAAACGCGTGGGCCCGGTGACAGTGGTGGCTGCGGTGCAGGTGGGGGTCGCGGCAGCAGGCGGCGGAGGGAAGCCATTGTCCCTCTTTGACCCCACCCCCACATACAACATCACAACCCAGCGACTCAGTTGCCCTGCTCTGGTGAACACCTAGGGCTCCGATCCTGCCACTTAACAGGCACGAACAGCCCAAAAGATGGCGCAAGAGGAACTCAAAGTCCCAGAGCCAATAACCCTAAGCGACCGGGAAATTGCCAGCTTCTCAGAAGCCCAATTTAAGACACTATTTATCAGGATGCTCACAGAATTGGTAGACTACAGTCACAAATTAGAGAAACATATGAAGGCTAAACTAATTGAAATGAAGGGAGATGCACAGGAAACCAATAGTGATGGAAAGGAAACTGGGACTCAAATCAATGGAATGGACCAGAAGGAAGAACAAAACATCCCACCAGAAAGGAATGAAGAAATGAGAATTCAAAAAAATGAGGAGAGGCTTAGGAACCTCCAGGACATCTTTAAACGTTCCAACATCCGGATTATAGGGGTACCAGAAGGGGGAAAGAAACAGCCACGAGTGGAAAACGTATTTGAACAAATAATAAAGGAGAACTTCCCCAGTCTGGCAAAGGAAATAGACTTCCAGGAAATCCAGGAAGCTCAGAGAGTGCCAAAGAAGTTGGACCCAAGAAGGAACACACCAAGGCACATCATAATTACATTAGCCAAGACTAAAATGAAGGAGAGAATCCTAGAAGCAGCAAGGGATAAGGGGACAGTCACCTACAAAGGAGTACCCATCAGACTGTCAGCGGATTTCTCAAAAGAGACCTTACAGGCAAGAAGGGGCTGGAAAGAAGTATTCCAAGTCATGAAATCCAAAGACCTACAGCCAAGATTGCTTTATCCAGCAAAGCTTTCATTTAGAATGGAAGGACAGATAAAGTGCTTCTCAGATAAGGTCAAGTTCAAGGAGTTCATCATCACCAAGCCCTTATTATATGAAATGCTAAAGGGACTTATATAAGGAAAAGATGATGAATAATATTAACAGTGAAAGGACAGCAAACACACAGGTATTAACAACCACACCTAAAACAAAAGCAAACCAAGAGGACAGCTAGATCAGGAGTGGAACCATAGAAATGAAGAACACATGGAGGGTTAGCAATAGGGGGGTGGGAGGAGGAGAAGGGGGGAGAAGGCACAGAAAATAGCATAGATGGTAGGTAGAAAATAGATAGGGGGGAGGGCGAGAATAGTGGGGGAAATATAGAATCTAAAGAACTTGAGACACGTGGTTATAAACTAAGAGGGGGAGAATGGTGGGGGAGGGAGTATGCGGGTGGAGGGGAATGAAGGGGGGGAACAGAACAACTGTAATGGTATAATCAATAAAATATATTTAAAAAAAAAAAGAAAGAAACATTTGAGTAGACTCAGATGAAGTTGATGGTCTTGAATCCCCAGAGAACCCTGAGCCTTCCTGGCCATTAAAATGGTCCCCCTTAGCCTGTCTGAAGAGACTGGCCAGACTTTGCTTGTTCAATGATTATTTCTTTGTTTTTGTTTTTTATCCTCACCTGAAGATATTTTTCATTGCTTTTAGAGCGAGGGAAGCGGTGGGGAGAGAGAGAGAGAGAGAGACGGAGAGTCTGTATAGTGGCCGTAGGAGAGATAACCTCCTAATCTGCAGGACACAGGATTGCATGTATATTCACTGTCCCGTTTCTTTGTAGAACTTCTGTGGTCTGAAATACGTTGAATGGGTAGGAACTCAACTTTATAAAGCTCCTACTATGTGGTAAACACAGTAGGTGCTTTATGTATGTTAACTCAGAAAATCCTCCAACTCCCCCACCCCTCACCCCGACCATGACAGGAGAGGAAACTGAAATTCAGTAAAGTTAAATGAGTTTGAATTGTATAGCTACTAAGAGATTGACCCAATATTTGCATACTAATCCCCTTCCCAATCGTGTTTGTACAGAGGGCTCAGGGGGGAGTCCCTTCACCAGGGCACTGAGGGACAACAGGAAGGGGGGAACCAGCCTCCTTGAAGAGTGGCATGGTAGGATGACCGAGAAAAATGCCATCCTTGAGACAAGGTCTTGGTTTCATTGTGAAGGCAAGTGGCAGTGTTAAACCTCCCGAGGTCAGGTGGGCAAAAACAAAGTACGGGACAGCAAGGCTTGAACTGTCAGAATCTGGCTTTATACCCTTACTATCATGCATTTGTGATGCACCCACATTGCTGTATTATAAGCAGCCCATTTCTTTTCATTGCTGAGTTGTTTTCCATTGTCTGGATACCAAACATTTTGTTTAGTCATTCTATACTTGAGGGATTTTTTTTTTCAGTTTCAGGTCATGACTTTTTAATAAACTTTTAATTTTGAAAAAAATTATAGGTTTGTTTAAAATGGTATATTCACTGGTATATATACATGTGAACTTGTGACTTGCCTGTTCTTAATTACATTACCCCTATCTAAATTTAGTGTTTTCAAAATGTTCGGCAAATTGCCCATCATCCTGGTCTGGTGTCTTTCCCAGAATTGAACTGCCTGACACTATTGAGTTTAGGTACTTGCAGAGCACGTGGTACAGTGTTTACAGCATGGTGAGAATCTAATGTGTTTGAAGATGATCAGTTATTATTACAATGCTGGGGTCTCGTGTGGATGTTAGCCCCCCAAGGTCACCTCTTAAAACTGACCCTAACTGTACTTGAACAAGAATTAAATTAAAAAAAAAAAAAAAAAACCTGCCCCCCACCCCCCACCACGACCCTACAATGTAGGCATAATTCCACCAGGTGGCAGCACCATTTCATAGCGGGTGTCTAAACTAGTAGGCATCTGTGCAGATAGCGGTTTGTTAACACAGTTATCTTAGTTGTAATCGTGCTGAGTTCTTAGAGGTCGTTTACCTTCGCTCTTTTGTTTAAGAGTAAAAAACTGATGGTGAGAGAGAGAGGTCAAGAGCCTCATCCCCCACAGCAGAGAGGAAAATGGAACGCCTGTTCTCTGACTTCTAGCTTCCTACTTTCTTCCCGTAGACATGTTTCAAAGACCTGTAAATGTACTTTTATATGGTAACTGGTCTTTGTTTGGACTGCTTAGTGAAAAGACATTGGCTCTACATCAGGCTGATGTTCATCCTTATCACCACTGCAAGAAATACAACCTGAGATAACTTTTCAAACTCCAATTTGAGAATTAAGATTGTGTTTTATTGCTAAGCATCTCTGGACTTTTTTCCTGGGCTTGGCTTTGAAAGAATGAAAATAATGGTATCAAAACAGGCTAAAATGTTAAACAAATATGGAAGCAAATCATATTTTAGGAGCTATCAGTAAACAAATTCTAAAGTGAGGTGAAATTTGAGTTGAGTCCCAAAGAAGTATCTCCTAAACATTTGTAATTTATTTGCATTTATGTATTTCTTGAATTTACATTTTTAAAAAAAGATTTCATTTATTTATTGCATTTATGTATTACTTGATTTCACACTTTTTAAAACAGATTTCATTTATTTATTTTTAGAGAGAGGGGAATGGAGGGAGGAAGAGAGGGAGAGAAACATCAATGTGTCGTTGCTCATCCCCTACTGGGGATCTGGCCTGCAACCCGGGCCTGTGCCCTGAGTGGGAATCGAACTGGTAACCTTTTGGTCTGGAGGCTGGCACTCAATCCACACCAGCCAGTTCTGCTTTCACACTTTTTTGATGCTCACTTAAACTTTTTCTTTAAATTTTTATATTTAATCATATTTGAAATTTGTTATCTTAAAGTAAGGGTATGGAGAATTTATGTTTATGTTGAGGTTAATTTAATACAGCAACTTTCTCCCCACTCTCAAATTTCCTGTAGAATGGGTTGACAAGTACATTGACTGTTCCCACTCTTCACTTTCCTGTCCATTGCAGACATTGCTAATTTATCATTTGCACTTTATTCTTGAGCTTTTCAGACTTATTTTACAGGTCATCCTTATCACTGTAACCTGAGTCAGCATGGCAGATGAAATATATTACTATCTATCCTCTTTCATCGGTCTTTCCTAATCCTAAGAACATGTACAGACCGTCGTCAGGGGTTTAACCTCCTAAATTACTCTGGATTTTAATTCAGTCTCCAAACTCTTGAATAGGTAGCTGGGCTTGACTCTCCCAGTCTCAGGACTGGCTGAGTCAGTCTCTCTAGTCCTGGCTAAGAATGCTTCTTTGGACGAAGAACTTCCTGGCCTCCTCTTGTTCTCAGTTCATTTTGCAGGGCACTTACCCCTTTTTCTTCCAATGTGCTCAGTTGCTAAGTTTCTTTTTTTAAGCTCAGCCTATTACCTTGTGTGTCGAGAGTCTTGGTAATTATGTTCCTTTACATAAGAGGTCTTTCTGTCATTTAACTGACTTTTATTTCAGACTAAGGATTGCTAACTTGATTTCCATGAAACAGATTAACTCCTTTTTGTAAACTTTTATTCTCATAGAAAAAGTTTCAGAAACAGGAAATCAAGGCCTCAAAATTTCAGAGCTTGAGGGCTTGAGAGGTCCTTGGAGAGTTCCCGATGTACTCAGGCCCAGTGGTGGCAGCAGGGAGGAATTAACTGAGTCACCCACAGTGTCAAGTTCAGGTCCTGTCAGCACCCAACACAGTAAAGAGAAAAGGAACTGTTTTTATTGCAATGAAAATTAGTCACAATAAAGAGGAAGGAAAGAGCTTTTGGCCATGACTCTAGAGACAGAGTTAACATGCGGTTAGTCAACATTCCCTGAGTGAACGGCACTGTGCCACGATCTTCCTATTGACACCTGATTTCATTGTCACAACAACCCTTTGGGGGTAGATATGATTGTTATTATGCCAGTTTTACAACTGAAGAAATCAATACTTCAGAGGTTTAAAAACTGTGTACATGTTTATATGGATAAAGTGCCTGAGGCAGCATTGGAACCCAACTCTCTCATTGTAAACACTTTCTTTCTTTTTTTAAAAAAATATTTTTTTTATTTATTTTCAGAGAGAGGGGAAGGGAAGGAGAGAGGGAGAGAAATATCAATGTGTGGTTGCCTTTTATGTGTCCCCCACTGGGAACTGGCCTGCAACCCAGGCATGTGCCCTGACTGGGAATCGAACCTCGATCCTTTGCTTCACAGGCCCGCGCTCAACCCACTGAGCTACGCCAGCCAGGGCGTAAACACTTTATTTCAGTACGAGGACTAGTCTGTCTGTGAGAGGTTTTACTCCCAGTGAAGGGTCCCCTCAAGCAGGAGGCTGCCCACCAAAGCAGAGGAAATCTTCCTGGACTCAGAGCAGGGAAACCTCCAAGGAAACTGAGCAAGGGGGCTGTGAATAAGACTCTGGCAATGGGTACTTGGTCCCTTTCCCCATCTCCCCAGAGAACAATTAGCACTTAGACATTTTGCTCTAATGTTGGCTGGGCTCTTCCTTGGGACCCAGGAGTGAGTGAGGCTGTCCCTGTCCATTAAAATAATGAACTCTCAAAGGCCATTTTGAAGGCTTGGTAATAAAGGCACAGGGATTCTGAAAGCAGATATTACTATGTGCATGAGGTCAAAATGTAACAAGCGACCCAGAAACCAGGCATAGAGTGGTGGGAAGTGCAGGTGAATTGATATGTGCAAAAATGTTATCGGAACAAAGAAGCCAATAATTCTTCTCCTGTGTCGTGAGATCTCAGGACTCTTCTACCTGAAGGAATTCAGTAAGTCCCAGCTCCTTCCTCCCACCTCGTTCATCCAGCAAATGACAACCATGAAGGCACAGCCTGTTTCATGTTTTACCTGCAAAGGGGCAGAGTAACTCTGCCCACCTCCAGGGAGGATTAAATGAATCAATATAAATCAAGTCCCCAGAACAGTGTCTGGTACTCAAAAGCCCTAAATAGGTGGTTGTGATTCTATCATCTATTACATGATTTATTATTATAATTGAGCACCCAATATAAGCCAAACACTCTGCTAAGGTCTGTGAATAGGAGTGAAAAAATTCATTTATTCAACAAATGTTTACTGTGCCTTTGTCCCAGACACAGTGCTAGGGACTCAGGAGTGGTCAATAAACAGAAGAGACAAAGCTCCCTCCCTGCCTGCATTCTGGTGGGGAAGAGTCCATGAAGATAGGAAACACCAAACCCATGCTATTACCTCTTTGGAAGGGTTCATGGACTCATGTCACAGTTACGTCAATATGTCCTAGTCGTCTCAGCTCTTCTCGGTTCTGGCTGCCCAGGTGGTGGTGATTGGGGAGAGATTTAACATTTTTAGAAAACACGAAGCTAAGAGCAATATTTATTTGAACAGTGTTATTGAGATAACTTTAACATATAGAAATTGCACATATGTGATGTATACAAAGTACTGTTTTTACACACATACATACACTGTGGAAAGATTGTCACAATAAAGCTAAACAATTTACGCATCACCTCTACTTAGTCACTCTCCTGCATGTGTGTGTTGTATGTGCATGTGGTGAGGAGATTTAGTGTGAAGTCCATCCTCCTAAAAAACTCCTGGTATACAATGCAGTAATATTAACTATTGGCAGCATGCTGTTCATCAGCTCTTCAAAAGTTATTTATTCTGAATAACTGAACCTTTGTATCCTTTAACCAGTGTCTCTCCATTCCCCCAAACCACCCTCAGCCCTGGGCAACCAACATTCTGCTCTCTACTTTTATGAATTTGACTCTTTTATTTTAGATTCCACATGTAAGTGAGGTCAGGCAGAACTTGTCTTTCTGTACCTGGCTTATTTCACTTCGCATGGTGTCCTCCAGGTTCATCCATGCTATTGTAAATGAAAAGATTTCCTTCTTTTTTATGTCTGAATAATAATCTATCTATCTATCTATCATCCGTCTGTCTGTTTCTCTTGCTTTTTCTTTGTCTACTCATCTTTCTATGGACCTTTGGGTTGTTTTCATGTGTAAATAATGCAAAAAACATCAGTGTGCTTTGAAATACTATTTTCTTTTCCTTTGGATATTTACCCATGGGATTGCTGGGCTATTTGGTAGTTTACTTTTAATCTTTTGAGGAAACTTCATGCTGTTTTCCATGATGGCTGTACCAATTTACATTCCCATCAACAGTGCCCAAGGGTTTTTCTCTTCTCTACGTCTTTGCCCACACTTATCTTTCATCTTTTGAACTATAACCATCCTGAAAGATGTGAAGTGAAATCTCATGGTTTTGATTTGAATTTTCCTGGTGGTTAGTGATCTTGAGCACCCCTTTGTGCAGAAAAGATTTTAATATGATGAATGACAGAGAAATACCATTGGATAATTACAAACGGTTGCAAACATGCACAAACAATCAAATTCCATAAAATAGGAAAATAACAGTGGCTTTGCTTTTACCATTGAGTCTTCCCCAGGGTGCATCTGGCTTTTTATAGCCATTTATATTTTTCCACTTTGATCTTACATCATCAGTACCAGCCTGTCTTTTTTAATGCAAAATGTGTCTGGGCTTACCTCATGTGTTAAAAATAATAATCTGGTCTGGTCTGATGATATCAAAGTTGTTTCTTACCTATTTTTTCTATTTATTTCTAAGTTTTAAAATTTTATTGACTTTACCGGGGTGACATTGGTTAACAGAATTATATAGGTTTCAGGTATACAGTTCTATAATACATCATCTGTATATTGTATTGTGTGTTCACCACCACAAGATCTCCTGCCTATTTTAAAATATTATTCTTAAGAATTTAATGAATCCTCTTCACTTTTTCTTGCTCAGGAAATACTGATTTCTGCTTGTTCTGGACCACCACGGCTGACTCAGTTTCAGTGAACTGTGGTGTTGTTTCTCTTCTCCCACGGAGGTATGCCCATAGCCCTTCTATCCCATGGTGGTGTTGATGGGCTTAGTCTAAATTTTGGTCTTTTCAATGCAGTGTGTTGTCATGTAATCAGGAAAAAAGTCTAGTTCTAAACATATATATATTTCTCTTAGTTTTACTACCTAAACTGGTGGGTTGTTTTCATTATGAGTTGAAATTCCTTTCTCAAAATGGAATATGCCAAATAATAGAGCTTTTTGTATTTAGCTCTTATTTTTAGATTCTCATGCTAAAGATATATTAACATAAGAAATTCACAGCTTTATTGCTAATCTGGGTTTATCTTCAAGTTAGCAAGTGTAAAAAGCCATAAGAAACCCAAGTCCAAAGGAACCTAGAGACTCCTCTGATTCAGCCCTTTCATTTTTCAGTTGAGAAATGAGGATCCAACATGTTGGAGTGACTTTTCCACTGTCCCTTGAAAGTTAGCAATGGAATGTGGATAAAACTCAGATTCCTGGCTCCCCATCACTCTCTACTCTATTAGACTGATTCTTCTCTGCTCCTCGGGATATATAATACAATGTACAGGTTTTAAATAGTCCCACGAGGTTATCACAGACCAATTTCCTCTGAGAAGACTTTGCCTAGCAGGTGGCTGGGACAACAGTTACTGTGTGTTACCTGTTCATATAATCTTCCAGGAAATATCCTCTCACATAGCGGCACACCAAATCCAACTGATCACAGAATTGCTTCTTTCCTTTGTGCAGGAAGCAGGTCTATGGCCGTAGGAAGGAATAACACAATTGTGACAAAGTTTATCCTCCTAGGATTTTCAGATCATCCTCAAGTGAGGATTTTCCTTTTTGTGTTATTTCTTGGGATTTACCTCCTGACTGTAACCTGGAACCTGAGCCTCATCGCGCTCATCAGGATAGATCCCCACCTCCACACGCCCATGTACTTCTTCCTCAGCCACCTGTCCTTCCTAGATCTCTGCTATGTGTCCTCCACAATTCCCAAGATGCTGTCTGACATCATCACAGAGCAGCAAACCATTTCCTTTGTTGGCTGTGCCACACAGTACTTCATTTTCTGTGGAATGGGGCTGACAGAATGCTTTCTTTTGGCAGCCATGGCGTATGACCGGTACGCTGCCATCTGCAACCCCCTGCTCTACACGGCCCTCGTATCCTACACGCTCTGTTTGAAGATGGTGGCAGGGGCCTATGTGGGTGGATTCCTTTGCTCTTTCATTGAGACATACTCTGTCTATCAGCATGATTTCTGTGGGCCCAACTTGATCAACCACTTCTTCTGTGACCTTCCCCCAGTCTTGGTTCTGTCATGCTCTGATACCTTCACCAGCCAGGTGCTGACCTTTGTTGTGGGCGTTGTTGCTGGAGTGGCGTCTGTCCTTGTGATCCTCATCTCTTATGGTAACATTGTTGCTGCTGTCCTGAAGACCAGTGCTGTCAAAGGCAGGACCAAGGCCTTCCGCACCTGTGCTTCTCACCTGACTGCTGTGACCCTCTTCTACGGTTCTGGTCTCTTCATGTACATGCGACCCAGTTCCAGCTACTCCCTAAACTGGGACAAGGTGGTGTCCATATTCTATGCTCTGGTGATTCCCATGGCCAACCCCCTCATCTACAGTCTTAGGAATAAGGAGATTAAAGATGCCGTAAGGAAAGCTGTGGAAAGGTATCGCATGCTCTCTCACAGGCATGCATTTTTGTGACCCTAATTTAATGATTACAATAACGTATGAGCTAGATCAGTCGCGCAGACTTTCAAGTGGTTTCGGACTAGTCGATCTGCCCAGTGATTTTTTTCTGGCCAGACTTTTTCCAGTATTCCCCTAACCAGTTTACTATTGAGTATTGGAAAACAACTTGGCCACTTTTGGTTTCTAGAACAAACCACATAGATCGAGATTATAAATATTCAGTTTAGCACACAACTTTACCATGGCAAAGACTGAACAACCTAAACACTAAAATAGAGTTTGTGTCTGTAGGAGGAAAACATCGAAAAAATGTTAGCCCAGCATTCAGGGTGGTGATTCTTGAGGTAAGATAGGGACACATAGCATGATAACCTGAGGAGGAAGACACTTTCTCTAAAACAGCTGCCTTCCCCTCTCACGAGGTTCTAGTTTGCTTCTCTCAGAGTGCATGAGCAGGTGGCTTCCCCAGGCTGAGAGCCATGGCAACCAGGAGTCCACTGACTCATAGGGTATAGTGCTGGCTTTTTAGCTGTATTAGCTGGACAGAGATGGAAAATTTCCGATTAAGGCCTTCATGACCAAACAAATAGGACAACCTCATGGCTAATTCAATCAACTCCACAAAAAGTGGTCTCTGTAATGATTTGAACAAAACCAGGGAATCATTTAAGTCCAAAGGAACAGCTGTCTAACAAGCGCTCAACAGTTTCCTGGGGAGCTAGAGAAGAGGAGCACACACCTTCACTTGGGGTGAAAGGTTCTGTTTCCATCAGTTTTGTGGTAAGTGCTAGAAGAGAACTTAGTGAAGGAATTTAAAAGAGTGACTTTTCTCAAAAGTTATGTGCCTTTCAACCCTCAGTAGAAATCTGAAATACATTTATTCAGCTGTGGCTTCTCTTAGGTACGTCGTAAATACGTGAGTAAGTAAGTGTCTGCCTGTAAGTCCTTGGGCAAGTTGTTTGGGGTTTGTGTGCCTTAGCTCTTCATCTGTAAGCTAGGAATAATATGGGCTTATTGGGAAGAATTAAATGAGTCAGTGTATGTAAATGCTTAGGATAGTGGTTTGGGTATACAGCCAATGCTAAAGAAGTGATATTATTATTATTATTATTTAATGATTCACCACCATGGAGCCAAAGAAATAGAAACCACTTCCTTCGTTTGGTAGAGAATATGACCTCTGTAATGGCCTTCATGCATTGGGAAATGAATGTGCAGACTATAGGAAAGAGTGATTAAGAGCTCGCTGTGCTCTCAAGTCATGGGACCTGTGATTACTCATCTCCTTGCTGCCATGTTGCAGATGCGTGAACCCATGTCAGCTACTTACAAGGGCTGTTTTCCTCACCTGTAAAGGGAGAGTAAATATTGTGTCTACTTCACAGAACTCATGCGATTAAATGAGAATATGCATGAAAAGGGCTTTAGCTTATTGTCTGGTATTAGTTAATTTTGTATGAATCAAGAGAAATCCAGGTTAATGTGCTAACGAGAGACAAATTAAGTAGCTTCGGACTGTCGACTCCAGTTGAGATGTAGTCGTCTCAGTAAAAAGCATACCTGTACTTCTCACCTGTGCTACTTCCTTTGCACATAGGAAGCAGTCCTTAGAGAAATAGAAAGAACTCAAGTTCAAAGGAAGTGGCCTCACATGGACATGCTACCGTTTTGCCAACTCTATTAGCTACCTGGCCACCTTGTTCTTTTTCTTACAGCCATTTTTTCTCTTTACTTGTCTTTATCCATACTCTAGTTCACTGAACTCCTATCCTTCAATCTACCTTTGGTAGTTAATTTTAAATTCTCCTACTGCCAAAAGTCATTGGATCAAAACAAAGCAATAAATAAAATCAGTTGTCACTGATGTATAATCATTTCCATTTTTTGATGAAGATTCTGAATATAAGATCTTTATAAAAATCTCTTTCGTTTGGTAATATATATGTTTGCCAGTAATGGATTTTTTTCTTTGCATTGGGAAGATACAAGATACTTTTGCAGTTTGCCCAACTACCAATAAGAAAGTAACACATATTTATTAATAATCACTGAATTTAATGCCTAAGATGGGTGCTGGTCATGAGGCTTGAATAAATAACAAATGATGTGGAGTTTACAGTAAGCCACATGTTAAATGTAACTGCCCAAATAAGTGCATTTATTATGAGGCATACAAAGAGACACACAGTAAGCAGAATATCTTGGGCACTGACAGAATCAGGTGTTTTACAGCTATCTGAAGCAAGACAGGGTACAGCTGTGCATCCAGGCAGGGTTAGCTAACTGGAGATGAATTCACTTGAGTAAAATTACCACAGCCCAGGGTGTGGTGCTCGTCTGTGCAGCCTCTGAAAATCACTTCCAGATGGGCTGAAGTCTCTGCGCTCAGAATAGCTAGCTCCATGTGCCAGGGTGCCACTTTTAGTGTTCAGTGGGGAACAACACTGCCAAGCCTGAACCTGTGGCACAGTTCTCTGTTTTGTTGAGGAAACCTCATGGAAGACAAATTGCAATTTAAAGTCTATTTGGAGAGAAAGGAACCAAAGCAAAGTGGATAATGTGTATCAGTGCTCCATGCAGGCCAACTGAGGCTGGGAAGGGCCTTGGGGCCCACACCAGCTGAGGCTGGGGAGCAGCGAGCTTTTTCTCCCCAGGCATTCATTGTCTACTATGTGACCGTCTTCCCCTCTAATCACTGTATTATTTGCAGATTTTCCTTCTTTTGGTCTAGAAAATATTTTGTCTTCAAAACACCTCTGTCACATATTTCATTTATCTATCATGGTCTGACTTTGCAGTTTAATTTTTGGAGTTAAAAAAAACTTGTTATTGTCCATATGTGCCACCTACAGTCCCCTAATTTTGGGGGGGGGTAGGTACATAAGATTATACACACACTCACTCACATAGTCATGGATTAGTGACTGGTACATTAAATGGGCTCTGATGAAATTTTTAACTTTGTCCCAAAGATGAATAGTTTCACGTTTTTAGTCTTACACCTAGACAAACTTAGAGCTTGACCATTCTGTGATCACTCACACAAGTGAAGAAACACCTGTGTTTATTTCACTTTCTTGGGTCCAGACAACTGATTTGGGTCTTCCTCACCTGCATCTGAGCAGGAGGAGCCTGACCATTCTGCACATAAAGATATAAACCACGAACCCCCATATTCTCCCATCAACTTGATCTACTATGACCTTCCCTGAACATCTAAATAACCGGGGCAAGGTAAATCAACTTTTTGTGTGGGACTTTTCTGCCTTGATTCCACCCTTACTCTTCCCATGCTTCTCTCTCCCCTTCTACTCGTATGCTGACAGCCTATGTGTGATTCCACTTACAGATCTGGCAGAACAAAATTCCTCTCTTACCTACAAGTAAAGAGATTGCCACAGCAGGCTCTTGCAATCATGGCTTGGAGCAGTTATAAACTCGGTGTGGCAGCATAAGAAAAATTGTTATTTTGTGGGGGGGGCAGGGCTGGGAAATACAAGAAAGAAAACTGTACTTGAACAAAAGTTAAATAAAAAAAATTGTTATTGTGAATTGCTTTGAAAAGAAAAGAAAAGCCAGAACTGAAGTACCAAAGGCTTAGTCTTCTTTGGTGTTGGGCTACAAAACAAAAATTGCTTCTTTGTTTTGCACATTTGGGGAAAGAAGATGGCGAAGTGGAATGGAGGGAGGTAGAAAGGTTCTTTCTTGGCGTGGGAAGATTGAATATAGTATTTACTTTTTCAGAGTTTCCTACACACTCGCCCAGTTCTACCTGTTTTTCTCCTTGTCTCTCCCCTTCTTCATACAATTATTTTCTCCTCTCATTTTCCCTTCCCATCTTGTAATCCTTTAATCTATGTAGTTGGAGCCTTGGGGGAAAAAGAGAGATATCTACATTTCTTCTTCCTTACTCTAAATCTCTTTAAGGTATTTCTGAACATGATCCATCCAGGGAACCCCATCTAAAAGTAAAAAAAACAAAAAACAATGACAAAAAAATTGTCCAAAATAACAAGGTAGAGTTGAGATTCCCTTATGGCAGAGAGTCTGACTTAGCATTGCTGGAGGTGTTTGCTACTTCCTGGGGTTTTCCCAGGCAGGGGTCTCTGATGATTGTTCCTATGCTTTGGTGACATAATTTATGTTTAGATAACATGGTTGGAAGGTTGATATCCCTACACCAGCCTTGTGATTCTCACAGGGCGAAAGGGACATTCCTTGATATCACAATGTCTCAAAAGATTAACATCATAAAGGGACATCTTGGAGCCTAAATAAGCGACCAAGTAACAGAATTGGTCTGGCTCTACTACCGAGGAGGGAAGTTATGTGCAGCTTGCATGCCTTTAATTACTCCTTTGTTGCAGGTTGTGCTTCTGAGTTCTCTCCTAGAGATGGTAGGGAAGACTCATGGCATTTAAGGCCCTCTTCTTCCACAGCTAGGCCATTTCTAAAGGATGCTGAGCAAGTCAATCATTACTAACAAAAGACCATGTGCTCATCCCGGAGTACTAATGGAGTGGGTTACCCTCAAAGGCTCAAAGTGGAGGTGTCTGTTGGCCACTTCTGAACGGCTTGGCACAAAGTGAGAGCAGTTGGGTCACAGGAGAGTAAAGCTTTTCAGAACTCTCAGGTGCATCATTAGGGGCTCTGTTCTAAGGACTGTCAAGGCCAGAAAGTTCCAGGAGGAATTCTGAAGATTTATGAACATTGTAGTTTCATATCATTTCCCTTGAAGTCTGAGTTTTATAAGGGGTTGCTTCCTTGGCAGCTCATTTAGCCTAAAAAGCAAATTTGTTGAAAGATGACCTAAGAATGTAGGCTATGTAATACCCTTCAGCAAAAAGTGGGTGCTGGAGACCTGTGACTCATTAGATTAGTGTTTCAGCTGAGAGAACACATACCCAGGGGAAGAGCTGTGGGTTGTTTTTGAGGGGCCTACATTATATCTGATTTGTTCCAATTAAAAAGGCAAATCTGAGCAATCTGCAGAGGAATGTGGAGGACCTTTTTCTTGAATTGAGTACGTCCAATGCTGTTTTGGTTAACATGTCAGAATCTGGAGAAAGTGAGAAACCACCAGCCAAGAATAAATAAATACTTGGTCCCCTGAGAGTAATCCTGTCTGTATTGGTCTTGACAAGTGAAGCCCTTCAGTTTTTTTTCCTAGTGTACAAATAGGTTGAACTTTAAAATAAAGTCCACTAAGTAAATGTTAGGAAGGGCTATTGATGAAATCTCTCAAAGGGGCCACTTTTTCTTAATTATTTTTTATTGATTATGCTATTACAGTTGTCCCAATATATCCCCCTTGCCCTCCTCTGCCCAGCAACTCCTGTTCCCTCGGCAATCCCCACAACATTGTTCATACTCATGGCTCATACCTGTAAGTTCTTTGGCTACTTCATTTCCTATACCACACTTTATATCCCCATGGCTATTCTGTAACTACCTATTTGTACCTCTCAATCTCCTCACCTCTTCACCCATTCCCCCACACTCCCCTCCCATCTGGCAACCTTTTTCTCAAATAAGTCCCTTTACCATTTCATATAATAATGCTTTGGTGATGATGAACTCCTTTAGATTTTTCTTGTCTGTGAAGCTCTCTATCTGCCCTTCTATTCTAAATGATAGCTTTGCTGGGTAGAGCCATCTTGGCTGTAGGTCCCTGTGTTTCATGACTTTGAATATTTCCTGCCAATCCCTTCTGTGGGAGCCTGCCAGGCTGCAGGGGACCAAGGACAGAGCCCCCACTGTGAAAACGGTGGCGGGACTTGGTTTCTGGTCCCTGGAGCCGGCGGGTATCTTGACATCTTCCGGACCTTCTCCTTCTCAGCCTTGAAGGAAAGAACAAGGTCTTGGCATGTGCGTCATGTTCCAAGGAAGTGATAGTCATGAGGACACTGCTATCTTTGGGCTCATGTTCTCAGGATGTGAGAACATCTTGCCCTCTTGATAGCCTCGGGAATGTACAAACTTTTGTAAAACAGCATTGTTCTCAGGCCACTGCAGTTCTGCATATAAGCCAGCAGTTCCTTGAATACAGTTGCCATAGGCCAGCAGAGCTATGGTCCTCTCCATTCTTTAGTCCACCGCCTCACCTCGAGATCTACCCTTGCTGCTGCGGGCAGCGGCAGAGTGGCGCCCGAAAAACAGGGACCCGGAAAAAGGGGGTCAGGGGGGACCAGCAGAGTCCTAATCGCGAGGATAGGGGAGCCCGAGAGGACCGCTGCTACGGGAGCCCGGTAAGTAAAAAGTAAAAGTAGCAGGAAGCAGTGTTGGAGAGTTTTTAATCATGGGAAGTTCCCATTCATCAGATCAGGGATTTTTTGAAAAAGTCCTCTGCTCCTTATTGAAGGGGCGAGGCATTACTACCTCTAAGAGTCAAATACATTGTTTTGTAGATTTTATTCAACAAGTTTGCCCTTGGTTCCCGGAAGAAGGTACTATTAAT
>NW_028084511.1:335000-372382 GCF_014824575.4 Sturnira hondurensis | reverse complement strand
GGCGAGCAGGGATGGAGCTGATCTGTGCCGGCTGAGTAGGGATGGAGCTCGAAACTGACCCACTTCTGGAGGCCCTGACAGCAGTCCGAGATTCCCCGGGACTGCTCGCAGGCAGGCACGGGCCCCTCGAAGCAGGGAGTGCTCTGGCAACTCTCAGTTCTCCCAAGCCAGCAACCTGACTCCACGAGTTATCGGAGCTTGCTTCCGAATGCTCACTCCTCTCTCTGCCACTACTGGAAGACCGATCTCTTACGGTGTTTTCCAATCTGCTCCCTGCCAGACAGGGGTGGTGCCGGTGACCAGTTCTCTCCCAGAGACGGTGTTGCCCACCCTCGGCTCTCAGAGACCGGGGCGGCCAGCCCGGGCCCTGGCTTGGCCTGGCGTGGGGGGGGGGGGGGCTGCCACCGCCTCTGTGCTGCTCCCTCGTACCTTGTTGATTTGTGGTCATCTCCTCTCCTCAACTTCTGGTCATTCAGTGTCCGCTACAGTCTCTGGAGTCCTGCTTTCTTATATGCTGAGTCCCAGTTTAGCATCTGCTATGTTCTTCCGCAGATCAGCCAGGTCCTTCACCGGCGCGTGGAGAGAAGCGAAATCCTTTGTCCTACTCCGCCGCCATCTTCCTCCATTCTATTTATTTATTTTTATAAGGAGAGGAAAGGAGGGAGAAGGAGAAGCACTGATGTGTGCTTGCCTCTCACACACACCTAACTGGGGACCTGGCCTGCAAACCAGGTATGTGCCCTGACTGAGAATCAAACTGGCAACCTTTTGTTTCACAGGCTGGCACTAAGTCCACTGAGCCACACCAAACAGGGCATAACCAGTGTTTTGAGCTCTGCATCTGATAGATTGCTTATATCCATTTTGCTTAGTTCTTTTTCTAGAGCTTTGGTCTGGTTTTTTTTTTTTTTAATTTAGACCATGTTTTTTTGTCTCCTTATTTTGACAGCTTTCCTGTATTTGTTTCTTCATATTAGGTCTAGTTGCCATGACTCCCTATCTCAGTAGCATGGCCTAAGTAGTAGGACACTTCAGTAGTAGGTGTCCTGTAAGGTCCAGTGGCACAGCTCCTCCTATCACCCAAGCTGGATACGCAAGAAGTATCCTTTGTGTGGGCTGATTACATCCTCCTCTTGTAGTTGAGCCTTGATTATGGCAGGTCAGTTGAGCAGGTCAATGGGAGAGATTTACCCAGGCAGTCACCTTCTAGGTCTGGCTGTGACCACTGACAACCAACCTCTGCCCTCCATGCAGGATCAGCTATGCAAGGGCAGGGTGGTGGTACTCTGACACAGTCTGTAGCTGTTCACTGGGTGTGCAAGCTCAGGAGTTTCCCAGGTAGTGCAGGCCAAAGTCAGCCCCTACCTGTGTTCTTCCCAGGGCCACCCTGCCTGAGCTGTAAAGCAATCTGAGATGGATGCTACTTGTGCTGGCTTTGGAGATTCCCAGGTGAGGCTTAGCTGTGAATCTAGGTTTGCTGGTGCTGGTGCTGAGCCTGGAGCCATTTAACGAGTCATATAGGAGCTAGGGCCTGACTCAGGCCAGCTGTTGCTTGGTCAAGAAGATTTAGGAAGTTGTGATGAATGTGGCAAGACCAGCCATTCATAGGGAAAAGTCACTGCTAACCATTTGGCTATGACAGTAAGTTGGGTGGGGGGGAGTCTCAGGGGATATCCAGGGTGTGGTAAGCAGTGTTAGCCAGGTTAATGGAACCTCAGATATGGCACATACCTGCTAGCTTTGTGGCTCTGTGTGGGAAAATTTTTGAAAGGGGACAAATGGACTCTGTGCATCTTTCTTTCTGAGAGAAAGCTGTTCCCCATTTCCTGCCTTGATAACAGACATTTCAGTTCCTCCCTGTATCCACTGGTGCCTGTCAAACTGAAAATCAGAGAACAAATGAAGGCTACCCAAAGTTAAATAACGCAAAATATTCAGGGAGCCAACAGGGACAGGAAGGAAACCAGGACTCAAATCAACAATTTGGAACAAAAGGAAGAAATAAATATCCAACTGGAACAGAATGAAGAAACAAGAATTCAAAAAAATGAAGAGAGGTTTAGGAATCTCTGGGACAACTTTAAACATTCCAACATCTGAATCATAGGGGTGCCAGAAGGAGAAGAGGAAGAGCAAGAAATTGAAAACTTATTTGAACAAATAATGAAGGAAAACTGCCCCAATCTGGCAAAGGAAATAGACTTCTAGGAAGTCCAGGAAGCCCAGACAGTCTCAAACAAATTGGACCCAAGGAGAAACACACAAAGGCACATCATAATTAGGTTACCAAAGATTAAAGAGAAAGAGAAAATCTTAAAAGTAGCAAGAGGAAATGAAAGAATTACATACAAGGGAGTGCCCATAAACTATCAGCTGATTTTTCAAAATCAGACAAGACGGGGCTGGAAAGAAGTATTCAAAGTCATGAAAGGCAAGGACCTACATCCAACAAACCTCTATCCAGCAAAGCTCTCATTTAGAATGGAAGGGCAGAGAGTGCTTCTGAGATAAGGTCAAGTTAAAGGAGTTCATCATCACCAAACCCTTTATGAAATGTTAAAGGGACTTACCTAAGAAAAAGAAGATGATCAAAAATATGGATAGTAAAATGACAACAAATTCACAATTATCAACAACTGAACATAAAACAAAAACAAACTAAGCAAACAAGTAGAAGAGGAACATAATCACAGAAATGGAGATCACATGGAGGTTATCAGTGGGGAGGGGGAGGGGAATGGGGAAAAAGGTACAGGGAACAAGTAGCATAAATGGTAGCTACAAAATAGACAGGAGGAAGTTAAGAATAGTACAATAAATGTAGAAGCCTAAAAACTTACATGTACAACTAAATGGGGAGGGGTAGAAAACAGGGGAGTGGGAATGGGAATAAGAAGGGGGTTCAGGGTAGAGGGGAATAGAGGGGGGAAATGGGGCAACTGTAGTAGCATAATCAATAAAATACATTTTAAAAAAGAAAAAGAAAATAGAGCAAAAAATAACCAATCAGAACAAGAAGGAAAAAGGATCCAAAAAAACAAGGATAGCATAAAGAGCCTATGAGACGACTTCAAGCATTCCAACGTTTGCGTCATAGGGGTGCCAGAAGGAGAAGGGAAAGAGTAAGAAATTGGAAATTTATTTGGAAAAATAATGAAAGAAAACTTCCCTGATTTAGTGAAGGAAATAGACATGCAAGTCCAGGAAGCACAGAGGTTCCCACACAAGATGGATGCAAAGAGACCCACTCCAAGATACATCATATTTAAAAGGCCAAAGGTTACAGATAAAGAGAGAATCTTAAGAGCAGCAAGAGAAAAGCAGTCAGTTATCTACAGGGGAGTTCCCCTAAGACTATCAGCTGATTTCTGAAAATCAATTTTTCAGGCTTGAAGGGTGCCGCTGCCCGCAGCAGCAAGGGTGGATCTCGAGGTGAGGCGGTGGACTAAAGAATGGAGAGGACCATAGCTCTGCTGGCCTATGGCAACTTTATTCAAGGAATTGCTGGCTTATATGCAGAACTGCAGTGGCCTGAGAACAATGCTGTTTTACAAAAGTTTGTACATTCCCGAAGGCTATCAAGAGGGCAAGATGTTCTCACATCCTGAGAACATGAGCCCAAAGATAGCAGTGTCCTCATGACTATCACTTCCTTGGAACATGACGCACATGCCAAGACCTTGTTCTTTCCTTCAAGGCTGAGAAGGAGAAGGTCCGGAAGATGTCAAGATACCCGCCGGCTCCAGGGACCAGAAACCAAGTCCCGCCACCGTTTTCACAGTGGGGGCTCTGTCCTTGGTCCCCTGCGGCCTGGCAGGCTCCCACATCTCCCCCTTTTTTATTTTATATAACGCATTGGCTCCACATTCCTCGTCATGTCCAGCTTATGTTTTTTGAGGTCTATGTACAAGCCACTGATTTGTTTGATAAAAAACCGAATAAGGCTTAATAACAGCAAATGATGTAACATTCATTGATGCATTNAATGACTGGATCAAAAAACTATGGTACATTTACACAATGGAATTCTATGCTGCAGAAAGGAAGAAGGAACTACTACCCTTTGCAACATCATGGATGGAACTGGAAAGCATTATGCTGAGCGAAATAAGCCAGGCGGTGAAAGACAAATATCATATGATCTCACCATTAACAGGAATCTAAACAAACCAAACAAGCAAGCAAAATACAACCAATGACACTCAAATATGGAACAGGCTGTCAGGGCCCAGAGGGGAGAGGGGAGAGAATCATAGGGGAAAAGGGAATGGACTCACATGAACAAGTATAAACGACACATGGACAATAACTAAGGGTGGGGGGTGGAAAGGGGAGGGAGGCGGGGAGCATGGGGTGGTGGGTGGGCAGGGTTGGGATTATAAGACAGAAAAATAAATAAATAAATAAAATCTTAAACAAAACCACTGGCTATAAGGATGTTCAAGGAACTTAGTGAAGACCTCAACAACATATAAATAGCCAGTCAGAAATGAAAGATACACTAATTGAAATAAAGAACAATTTACAGGAAAACAACAGTACAGTGGATGAAACTGAGAAACAAGTCAATGATTTGGAACATAAGGCAGCAAAAAATAACCAATTAAAAAAACAAGAAGAAAAAGATCCCAAAAAACAAGGATAGCATAAAGAGCCTATGGGATGACTTTAAGCATTCCAACATTTGCATTATAGGGGTGTCAGAAGGAGAAGGGAAAGAGTAAGAAATTGGAAATTTATTGGGAAAAATAATGAAAGAAAACTTCCCTGATTTAGTGAAGGAAATAGACATGCAAGTCCAGGAAGCACAGAGGTTCCCACACAAGATGGATGCAAAGAGACCCACTCCAAGATACATCATATTTAAAAGGCCAAAGGTTACAGATAAAGAGAGAATCTTAAGAGCAGCAAGAGAAAAGCAGTCAGTTATCTACAGGGGAGTTCCCCTAAGACTATCAGCTGATTTCTGAAAATCAATTTTTCAGGCTTGAAGGGATTGGCAGGAAATATTCAAAGTCATGAAACACAGGGACCTACAGCCAAGATGGCTCTACCCAGCAAAGCTATCATTTAGAATGGAAGGGCAGATAGAGAGCTTCACAGACAAGAAAAATCTAAAGGAGTTCATCATCACCAAAGCATTATTATATGAAATGGTAAAGGGACTTATTTGAGAAAAAGGTTGCCAGATGGGAGGGGAGTGTGGGGGAATGGGTGAAGAGGTGAGGAGATTAAGAAGTACAAATAGGTAGTTACAGAATAGCCATGGGGATATAAAGTGTGGTATAGGAAATGAAGTAGCCAAAGAACTTACAGGTATGAGCCATGAGTATGAACAATGTTGTGGGGATTGCCGAGGGAACAGGAGTTGCTGGGTAGAGGAGGGCAAGGGGGATATATTGGGACAACTGTAATAGCATAATAAAAATATATTAAAAATTAAAAAATAAAAAGTGGGGGAAATGATTGCAAAAAAAATTAAAAAGTAATCATTGATATTTAAGGACTTACTAATGCCATCTTGTTGTTTACTGGCTGTTTCATAGTTCCCTTGCTTTTTTCTTCCTCTTTCTGTTCTTTTGTTAGTTGATGACTTTCCATAGTGTTACACATTGTTTCTCTTCTCTTTTGTATATATATGTAGGTTTTTGTTTTGTGTATATCATGTGTCTTACATAAACATCTTATTGTTAAAACAGACTCTTTTTGCTTATAACTTCAATCACAGAAAACTACCCCTTTATTCCCTCGTTCTCCACTTTATAGTTTGATATTACAATATGCCTATTTTTATATTGTACATTCCTTATCAAATTATTGTATAGATAATTTTAAAAATATTTTATTTATTTATCTTTAGAGGGGAAGGGAAGGAGAGAGGGAGAGAAATATCAATGTATGGTTGCCTCTGCGGAGGACACACAATGTATCATGTGTCCCCTACCGGGAACTGGCCTGCAACCCAGGTATGTGCCCTGACTGGGAATCAAACCGCGATCCTCTGGTTCACAAGCCCATGCTCAATCCACTGAGCTACACCAGCCAGGACTGTATAGATAATTTTTAAATATTTTTGTTCTTTAACCTTTATACTAGTTCAAGTGATTGATATACTGCAATATTATACTATTACAGTATTCTGATTTTTTCAATATATTTACTTTTATCAATGTGTTTATATTCTCATCTGTTTTCATGTGGCTAACTAGTGTGCTTTTATTTCAGCCTAAAGAACTCCTTTCAGCATTTCTGGTAAGGCAGATCTAGTGATGATGTATTCACTCAGCTTCTGCTTGTTTGAGTAAGTTTTATTTGTTTTTCATTTCAGAAGGACAACTCTTCCGGATAAAGCAATTTTGGTTGGCTTTTTTTTCTTTTATTACCTTGCTGATACCATTGCACTCTCTCCTGACCTCCAAGACTCTGCTGCAAAATACACAGCCTCATGTGGATTCTCTTGTATGTGAGAATTTTTTTTCACTTGTTGCTTTAGATTTTCTCTCTTTGTCTTTGGTTTTTAAATAGTTTTAATGTACTACATGTTGGAGAATTTTGCTTGGGCTACAGTTTGGGAGAATTCATGATGTGGCCGAGGAGTATACATGTCTAGTAAGGGCTTCACAGAGTGTGGAAGTACATGTCATATAAGATTATGGACTGGGGAGAATGGAAACAGTACCTAATTACAGAATAGTCCACACTCCCAGTGTGGGGATTCCTCGTATCTGCCTAGTAGGATTTTGGTATTGCTATAGACCAGTGAGTGCTATATGTCTTCTCTTCTTTCATTTCTGAAGATCTGTGTTTATTCCTAGTAGCCTGTCCATGTTCCATCATCACATATAGGGTGTGTAGAAAACAGATAACTTGTTTAGTCCACATGTTTCCAAGCCAAGAAGAACTGTTATTAAGAGACTGCTAGGAACCCCTCAAAGATTCAGTCCCAATTGGAGAAGATATCAATATGACTCCAATTTTGTAAAAATATGAGCAGAAAAATGGAGAAATTACAATAATGATAATATTAGTAATAATGAGTAATTCCAAGCACTGGACAGATATTATTTCATTTAAGCTCACTGTCACCCTTTTAGGTAGTTGTGGCATCTATCACCTCCATTTTACTAAGTAACCAAGGCACTTAATGAGATTAAGAAAAAGGACCAAAGGTAATTACCTCAGAATTCAACCCAAGTAGGTCTGTCCAGAGCCTGAGCATATAGTCACCAAAACCACAGTGAATGACTGTTCTGATAAATACCTTAAAATTTGGGTGACCATGCAGCCTGGTTTGCTTGGGACAATTCTGCTTATTGTCCTGACATGGTTGTTAATAACTCTCCTTCTCATGACCAAATTTGCCCAGTTTAGAGAATCAATGATGTGATGACCCTGTGGTGAGAGTCCCTCCCTGATGTCATGATTCTGAAAAGTCTAGAAAGAAAAGTTGAGACTTGATTCAAGTAGGTCATGGAGGTCACATGAGAGTGTGGAAAAATGGAATCATCTGGGAGCATTTCTCCATTTGTTTTTTCATCCATCACTCTAGAGAGTAATTAACTGGAAATGCTGCTTTCTGTTAATTGTCTCATCTCTCTATACAACAGACCCTAAGGAGACATTTAAGATAATCTTTAGTTGGAAGTCCTTCTCTTGTAGCAGTGGTTAGTAGAAGGCATGGTCAAAGACACAGAGCCTAGGGGAAGTAAACGTCTTGATCCTGAATGCTTATATGATGTCTGTATCCTGTCATTCCTGGAAAAACTTTTTGCACATCTGGACATCTAGAGTGCAGTCAAGATTCAGATCCAGCAAAAGGCAGCTGTGGGGAAGCACCTCTCAGATTTCTACAATACATACCTGTCAGAATATCTAGAAGAATACCTGGGTGGGTAAAATAGAAATAGCTTTCTTTCTTCAATTTGTCTTTCTTCCTTCTTCTTACAACCCTGTTTTCCTACACCCTTAACCCAGAGATATGCACTCAGATTCAATGACTATTTTATTTTCTCACAATAACCATATTCCCTCTCCCCTATCCCAATAGGATTATTTGAATTTTGATAGAAACTAAAGTATTGGGACAATGATAAAACCATCTAAGATGGAATTTCAGGCATTAGCAAGTAGGTGGAATGGGGATCTGAGGGCTTTGAGGTTTGCTGACGGCTCACCAATTGGGCCAAGGAATCACAAATTTTTACCATCAAATAATCCATTTTTCCCTTGTAAAAGACTTTTAGTTAGTGAAATATTTTTACGATACATAAAGGTTCATTACTAATATAACAATTCTCATTTTGATGACTTACTGTGTGACTAACACTCTATTACATACTTTATATACCATACTTAAATAGTTCTTCACAAAAATCCTGTGAAGTGATGATCATTCTTCCCTTACAGATGAAGAAATGGGCCGAATAGAGATGAAGTGATTTGCCAAAAATAATAAAGTTGGTAAATGGTGGAGCCAAAATGCTCCACTTTTCAGTAATTCATTTACTTTCCCATTTATGTTCATCAGAGATAGTGGAACCTTTTGCTTAGTCTGAAATAGAGTAGCCAGAGGGAGATGATGTGATTTTACTCCAAAGCAATCTGATGGTCTCGTTTTGCATAAATATACAATTTTAATAGCTTTTTGGAATTGTAGAACTTGTCCTCAACTGTCATCATTGCAGACCTGGGGGATATGAGTCATTGTAAGAGTTGACAGCAAGGGTGGCATACATTACCTACAGTTGATTCTGAGCCAGTGTAACCTTTGCCCTGACTTAGTCTTATTTTTTTCCTTATTTATTCTTTAAAAATAATCTTCAAGCTTAAACAATCTATAAATCTAATTAAATAGCATAATTCTAATGACTAGGAAATAAAGATAAAAGAAACCAAAGCTTTTAATGTAAATTTGCAAGATAGAGTAATTGTTAAATGCCCAGCTCTGGAGCCAGTCTACCTGAGTGGGTTTCCAAGTAGGTCACTCATTAGCATTGGAAGCCTGGGAAAATTCCATAACTTTGTGTACTTTGTATTATCATTGAGTTGTTGTGGGGATTAAATGGATTGATGTATGTTTTAGAACAAAATGAGTAGACAGTAAGTGCTCAATACATATTCATTACTATTATTAAAACAGATAAACAAAAGGGTAGATATTTATGATACTGAACTCTGAAAGTTGTAGTTGTCTATTTGATGTTTAAAGCCTATCAGATGCACAAATACCATATGACCTCACTTATAACTGTTATCTAATGAACAAAATAAACTAATGAGAAAAACAGAACCAGAGACATGGAAACATGGATCAGGATGGTAGCTGGAGGAGGGGAGGAGGGAAGGGGGAATGGTGGAGGGAAGGGGAAGAACATGTATGAATGACTCCTGGACATGGACAAGAGAGAGGGGATTGACTGTGGGTGACAAGGGTGGGCTGGGAGGAGGGGAGCAAAAGGGAAAAATGGGACAACTGTAATAGAATAAACAATTAAATTAAAAAAATAAAGCATGTCACATGCAAACATTTTAATGATAAAATCATGTCATACCTCATGTCATATTGCCTCAGGATTTTAGTAAAATTCAACAATTGATTCACATGTTGTAGCTTCTTGTATCTGACTAAATTAATTTAAGGGTATAGTTAGAAGTTAAATGTACAACATGCAAGTGAACTAGCCCATCCTCTACATAATCCTGAAATATGACAAACTTTAAGACTCAACAAATTAAATGTTCCTCACTGTTCTGCATGCCCTGCCTTTGTAAGTGGATTATTTTGTTCTTTTAATTTTAAATATGGACTTTTTTCTTCTTTTTTCTGTTCTCCTCTCTTCCCTCCTCCCTCCCTCCCTTCCTTCCTAGTTTCAAGGAGAAATAAACAGAAAATAACTATTGAATATAAGTAAACATCTTTTCTTTTGCTAGTTTAAGAAGTTAATACATTGGGTCAAAAGGCACGTTCATTTTTAGTTTTCTTAGAAAATTCCATACTGTTTTACATAGTGGTTGTACCAGTCTGCAATCCCACCAACAGTGAACTAGAGTCCCCTTTTCCCCACAACCCCTCCAACACTTGTTGTTTGTTTCTTTGTTTATGATAGCCATTCTGACTGGTGTTAAGTGGTCTCTCATTGTGGTTTTAATTTGCATCTCTCTGATAGCTAGTGATATTGAGCATCTTTTCATGACAGAAAACTGTACTTGAACAAGAATTAAATAAAAAAAGAAGTTTACACTGGGCAATAGTTTCTAGTGTGTCACTATAAACATTACAAAGCACAACCACACATTTTCTACATGATAGGCCTACAGTAAATCAACTTTACTGAAAGCAACATCTTTAGTTCCCAACATCTTTACTGTCTCAGGGTTTCTGGATCCCATGGCCCCTGAGGCTGGTTCAGCAGAAGTCATAAAGACAAATAGTGATGCCCAAGACACACTGACTATTTTTTCACTTTAACACGAACTATTAGCTTAGAGAAACTCAAACTCTGCTTCTTATTCTAGTATAGAAGACTTTTTAAATACACAACACACACTCCTCCACCCCTCAAATGGGATGATGCTATTTCAATGAATGAAACAATCTCTTAAGATTTTCATTTAGCCCTATGAGTGTGATTTCTTTCCAACACAAAGAAAGTCCATCATGGTTCTACATTGTTTAAAGAGCTAATAGAAATGAATTACAGCATTATGAGTTAGAAGTCAAAGTCTTCATCTTAAGTTCTGTCAAAGACTGGTATTCCTTCAATACCACGAGTGTGTTCCTCTTCTAGAATATGTGAGCTACATCCAGCCATTCTGTTGGCTTTCAAAAAACAGTTGTTTATACTCTAGTAATGAAATCTCACTTAACTCATTTATTTTATAGAGCAATGGTTCTCCAAGTGCACTGTTGGGACCAGCAGCATCAGCATCACCTGAGAACTTGTTAGAAATGCAAACTTAGATTCCACTCCAGATTCATTACATCAGAAATTCATGGAAGTAGAGCCTAGTAACCTGTGTATTAACAAGCCCTTAGGGTGATTCTTATGCACACTGAAGTGTGACTACATTTGTGGACTTTTACCAGATATTCTAAGGCCTGGCTCCCAGCCACAGAGATGCTGATGTAATTGGTTTGAGATGTAGCCTTATCCATGTTTTTTTTTTTTAAGTGCTCTAGATGATTCTAATGTCCAACCATGGTTAAGAAGCTCTGTTTTAGAGGGTTAGTTTTCAGGTTAGGATGAGTGAGCTGCAGAAAGACTAGAGGAAAACTTGCAGGGAATTCCATCCTCTGACCCTATATCATAACAGTATAGGGATGCAAGACACTGAAGAATTCATTTGGATGAATTTGGGTAACTTGAACAGATACAGGATAATAGGCAAAATGCAGGGGGCTCACATCACTGCTTTGTCTGTCTTTCCTTTTCTCTCTCTCCACAGAATTCTAGAAATTGCTATTCCTATGTGAGTACTCATGAATTATTCAGTCACATTCTGGGCATAGCAATTCTGGGCATGGCTATGTGGTAGTAAGATAGCTATGTGTATGTTTATTAATGTTTATGCATAGCTCTCATCAGCAAACAATATTGATAGACGCTGGCCAATAATCACTTACAGGTTGTCTGCTTATTTACTTCACTGATTATGTATTAACATAAAGAAACATTTCAGTAAGATAACTACACCAAGTCGATGACTATATTTTCCAAAAAAATATTTCATGAAAAGGTAGCATGGTTTCAGAATTTTGAAAATCTCTGAATGGCTGCTTAATAGAAGACAGCTAGATTCTTATATCTGAATCTTTTTTTTAACTTTTAAAATAAAATTTTTTATTGCAGTAAGAACACTTAATATGAGATGTACCCTCTTGATACATTTTCAAGTGCACGAGTATCATTAGCTATAGGCACAATGTTGTACAGCAGGTCTCTAGAACTCATCTGTCTTGCATAACTGGAACTATATACTCATTGAACAGCAGCTCCTCATTGCTCTCCACTCTCTACCCCTGGCACCCAGCATTCTACCCTCTCTTTCCATATGTTCAACTACTTTAGATGCCTCATATATGTAGAGTCATATGCTGTTTGTCTTTCTATGACTGACTTATTTCACTTAGTCTAATATTCTCCAGGTTCATCAATGTTGTCCCAAATGTCAGAATTTCTTTTATTTCTATGACTGGAAAATAAACCATTGTATGTATACACTACATTTTCTTTCTCCATTCATCTGTTGATGGACATTTAGGTTGCTTCTAAATCGTGGTTATTGTGAACCATGCTGCAATGAATATGGGGGTGCAAAAGTGTCTCTTTGAAATCCTGATTTCATTTTCTTTGGATGTGAATTCAGAAGTGGGATTGATGGATCATATGGTAGCTGTACTTTGAATTTTTTCGAGGAATTTTTATATTATTTTCTACAGTGGCTGCACCATTTTACATTCCCACCAACAGTGTACAAAGGTTCCCTTTTCTTGATCTTCACCAACATCTCTTGTCTTTTAGAAAGAATTTTGATGTACTAACTAGACTCTTTAAGGAAAAGAATAATAAAATATGTGATGGTGAATTTTTTTCTTTTTTTTTGACACAATTAAAATTAGTTTAAAGATTAAAAAATGTTTTCCTTGTTTTGACCCTTAGGATAATGCTTTTAATATTTTACCATTGGAGATGTAATTGATTGAGGTTAATTGTAACATATTTTTTACAAGGTTAAAATATTTGACTTTTTGGCTATTTTAAAAGAAATCATAAATGAATTTTTTTACTTTTATCTATTTAGGTGACTATATTGCTTCCTTGTTTAATTTCTTAATTTGACAAATTAGATTAACTGATTTTTTAGTATTAAACCAACCTTGCTTTTCTGTAATAAACCCAACTTGTTTATAATGTTGAATTATTTTTACATACTCTCAGGTTCAGTTTGCCAAAATAGTTAGAATAGTTAAACATTTAAGATGTTTAAGATGTTTCTAACCATTAAGTTCATAAGTAACTATGGTTATAATATTCCTTCATTATTCCCTTTCTGGTATTAAGTCATAGTTCCACAAAAACAGTTGGAAATCATTCCAAATTTCCATACCCTGAAAATTTTGTGTATGATTAGAATTATTGTTTTTCTTTAATTCTTGGTTCAACTTGCCGATAAAATATTTTGGGCCTATAGTTTTCTGCACAGGAAGATTTTTACTATTGATTCAATTTTTTTAGTGTTTATAGAATATTCAGATTTTCTATTCTTACATTAGTCAGTTTTGGGAATTTACATTTTCCTGGAAATTTGTACATTTTTAAAAAATTTTAAAATTTATTGACAGAAAACTGTTTAGAGTATCCTCTTATTACCTTTATAAAATACCCGGGATCTAGAGCAATATCTTCTTTTCCATCGTTTTAATTTTTCTTGGCTTGGTGACATCAGATATATCAAGAATCAACTTTGATTTTCTTGTATAATTTTGAAATTATACACAATTTAAAAGCTATCTGTTCTTTTCTAACTGTCTAAGAATTACAATCAGATCATTTTTTAATCTTTTATATGGATTTAAGACAGCTGCTATCTCTCTATGTAAATTTTTAGTCAAATCTATAAGATTTGTTAAGTGTTCTCAGAAATAAAGAAATGATAATTAGATAATGTGCTACAAGTGTTAGCTAAACCTATAATGCTAATCATATTGCAATATATAAATGTATCAAATCAACACATTGTATACCTTAAATTTATACAATGTTTATACGTCAATTATATGTCAATTTTAAAATCCATAAAATTTGATAAATAGTATGCCTCACTATATTTAAGTTACAAATATTTTATAGTTTCTGTTGTAATTTATTATCTGGCCTGTGAATACTTTAGAAATATATATATTGTAATTCATTTCCTATTATGATATTTTTTAATTACCTATTTGCTGTCAATTTATAACTTAATAACACTGTAGTCTGACAATGTTATTTGTATGACCAACTCTTTAATATTTAAACTTTAAAAGTTTTGCACACACCAATGGAGTACTTCACAATTGGATTAGACAGGAGTTGTAGCTCTACTGATAACATCCTAAAATTTCCAAGGCATCTTTTGAGAAGGGTGTTCTAAGTGTTAGTATACTTTCTTTTGTACTTTAAGAGCCCAATGGGTTAATAATGAGAAGTGTAATCATCCTCTTTTATATGTGGGAAAATTGATGCACAAAACCGTTATAGTTTTGTGGAAGCAAAACTATAGTTATTTGGAAGCAAAGTTAACCAAGGTTAGTTCATCTAAAATGGCTCAATATTTTTCTTGATTCTGTGCTCAGTGTGGGTAGAAGGTGGTTTATTTCAATAGAAACTGAGTTAACAACTGACTTAAAGAGATTCATTCTCTTCTCTCCTTACAGATTCTAGAATCATCAATGCAATGACTGGGAGAAGGAACAGTACCATGATTACGAAGTTCATTCTCTTGGGATTCTCTGAATTTCCAAAGCTCACCATTGTCCTCTTTTCAATATTCCTAGGGATCTACCTGATGACAGTGTCCTGGAATGTGGGCCTCATCACGCTCATCAAGATGGACCCCCATCTGCACACACCTATGTACTTTTTCCTCAGTAACCTGTCCTTGCTGGACATCTGCTATATTTCTACTGTGGTCCCCAGGATGCTCTCAGACTTCTTCAAGACCCATACATTCATCTCTTTTATGGGGTGCACCATGCAATACTTCTTCTTCTCTGGCCTGGGTCTGACTGAATGCTGTCTCCTGGCATCCATGGCTTATGATCGATATGTTGCCATCTGCAATCCTCTGCTCTACACAGCCATTATGTCCCCCACACTCTGTGCGCAGATGGTGGTGGGATCTTGCATAACTGGATTCTTTGGCTCATCTATCCAACTGTGTGCCTTACTTCAGCTGCATTTCTGTGGGCCAAACATCATCAACCATTTCTTTTGTGACCTGCCCCAACTGCTAATCCTATCCTGCTCCGACACCTTTTTTTTCCAGGTCCTGATTTCTGTGCTCACAGTGATCTTTGGGCTCGCATCTGTCCTGGTTATTATGATATCCTATGGTTATATCGTTGCCACCATTCTGAAGATCACTTCCGCTGAAGGCAGGTTCAAAGCCTTCAACACCTGTGCTTCTCACCTGACTGCAGTGACCCTCTTCTTTGGCTCAGGTATCTTTGTTTATATGTATCCTAATTCTGGTGATTCCCGGAGCCAAAACAAGTTGGCATCAGTCCTATACACTGTTGTAATCCCCATGCTAAATCCATTGATCTACAGCCTGAGGAACAAGGAAATCAAAGAGGCCCTAAACAGATGGAAGAAGAGAATCTTCTCTTGATGTTACTAGTTTTGGAATTTACTTCACATGTCCCGGGTAGGAAAAGTATCAACTAAAACATTGACCCACAACTCTTCTAACTGTGGGATTATAGTTCTATACTCTTCTACTAGAAACTCACAACTAGCACAAGGATAAGAAAAGTGCACAAGAAGTATCTGGAAGCTTGGCATGTCCATCCTTCATCATTTGTGACCCAATTCATTAACAGGCCAAGAAATTCACAAGTATTGTTGCAGCTAATAGTGATGCTGTGTCCCTCTCCCTCAATATTCCATCCCTACCTAACATAGACTATTACAAGAACCAGAGATATGAGTACTGGCCAAGGCTGTCAGCAAACCAGCCAGCTTCTTCATTATTTTTCTTTGACTTTTTCATAGTCCTGCACAGTCTCAGATCTCAGGTTCTGCTAGAACTGACCAGTAGGCCAGGATCCTTCTCAAAAATTGTTGACACTATTATAGATGTTGCCATTGCCTCTTTGAGCTGCCCCCTCCACCCAGGCCTGGCACGCCACTGGCCTTCAGCATATTGTTGTCAGTGGCCAAGTTGTAGGCCTACTTGTTCCTTGGCTAATCTTTTCTAGTCCCACCCTCTCCCCTCCTATCCAAGATCTCTCTGTTCCTTGTGTCCAGGCCTCTGGTCCTATTTTGTTTGTCAGTTTATTTTGTTCATTAGATTCCACGTACAAGTGAAATCATGTGGTATTGGTCTTTCTCTAACTGGCTTATTTCACTTAGTGTATTAGTCTCCAGTTCTATTCATGCTGTCACAAAGGGTAATAGTTCCTTTTTACACTTGCCTAGTATTCCATTGTGTAAATGTACCACAGCTTTTTAATCTACTCATCTACGGATGGGCACTTGGGCTGTTTCCAGATCTTACTGCCAGGATTATTGTGATTGTCCCACCTGTAGTGCCATGACATGGTCCAGATAGATCATTCATCAACACGACATTTATTGGACAAGTAAGTGTTTTTGGAATAGGACTGAGCCAAATGCAGAATTAAGGAAAAGGAGAGGACAGCAGCCCCTTTGGTCAGAATTAGAAATGAAGAGGTTTACCATAGATTTCCTTGAAATAAGCATTTCTCTTTATGCTTTTGAAATATGGCTTGACTTGTATTGATTAGAGTTATACATGAATTGTCAGGAATATATTACATGGCTACAAAGATGACCAAATTAACCAATTAATATTAAGTGGCAAATAAAATGGAACAAAATCTCATATATGTGTGTGTGTGTTTTTTTATGATGAGACACAAAAATGTGAAATCCTGATGGTCTTTTATTAACCAGCAGAGGGAGACCCATTGCAAGATTAGAGTAACTGAGAAGTTAACACAGACAAGGCGTGCAGTGGATGGATATGGCTGGTGATGGTGATGATAATGCATTTGGCATGTGTGACTCTTCAGTTTATATTCACAAACATGAGTCTTCGTGGCAGCTTTGCTCTGAGCCCCTCATCTTAAAGATGAAGGAATAGGACCTCAGCTTACGCTTGCTAAGGTGGCCCAGCAAACAAGCATCAGAGGAGGGACAAGGCATGCAAGTGTCGCTGCGTGCCTTGTCCCTGCGTACCTGCGTACCTTGAGTGCAAGGGGAGAGACTGTTGACACCTCTCCCACAGAGGTCCATGCAGGATACTCCTTTTCCCACAACAATTGCCACTGCAGCTGGGATTATTGCTTCAAATATTTTGGCACGTGTATCTGAGCGAGGCTGAAGGCATCCAGCTCTCCTTTGTGCCCAGGAAATAGGAATACTTTTCTTCAATACATCTCTTCATCTAGAGGGTTCACAACTCCTTTCAGTCCCTTTTATCTTTGGATAAAGATTAAAAAATTCTGATTGTGAGAAAATTTCTCTTGTAAGTGAGCAACGGGTTCTTTCCAAGTAACTTCAACCTATCACTTCTTATCTACAAAAGGAACATTATGCGCTCCTCTCTCCCTACCTCATAAGTTGGAAAAAAAGGGCAACATTTTACTTGAAGAGGAAGGTGGAGATTGATGACCCCAGTATCCTTCCTTACCCTGTTCAGGAGGAAGACAGTAGTCAGAGAACCCAGTCACATGTGTTCAGACCTCTGACCTAGGGAACTGAGATGTTTGTTGTCTCATGCTGCTATATTTAAACTGATTCGTTATGCAGCAATGGGAAACTAATATTCTCATTGCACATTTTAATTTGCCTCTCTGTAAAACTACCCACTTCTGAACTTTTTCAGTTAATATCCTGATGAAGCTATTTGTTTTAATTTCCTTTGTAGGAGAGTTGCCCTATTTGGTACAGTAAATGGTCACTGAGCATCTATTTGGTGCCAGGCACTAGGACACAGAGGTGGATAAGAAATGAAAACCCTAAAAAAACTCAAAGAGAAAAAATACAAGTAGATGAACAACTATCATCTGAGTCATATCTGGAAGCTATGAGAGTTCAGAAGAGAGAGAGATCATCTCCAGTTGAGGGTGTCAAGAAAGGTTATCTAATTAAACAAATGAATGAGCCCAATAAAACAAAAGACTTGGAGATAAAGAACAAATTGACAGTGACCAGAGGGGATGGGGATGAGGAATAATGGGGGAAAGAATGGGAAGGGGAAAGCAAAGGAACCTGAGTAGAACTCATGGGCACTGACGATGGAGGGGGGTGGATGTGGGAGCGTGGGGGATGGGGCAAGGGAGAACAATGGGGAAAAATGAGGAACAGCTATAACTGAACAACAGTAAATTTAAAAAAAATAGAAAGGTTATCTTGGGATGGCTGTGAGGAATATAACAGGGAATCAACATGAAGCTCAGGAAGGACTTCATGCAGCAGTACATGACTTTGTTGGACTGGACACCACATTTAAACAGCTGATACCATCAGCACCCTAAGTCTGGGAATTCTATACCAGAAAAGAGGGGTGAGGGTAGGAACCACTTAGAGCCAGAGTGATGGACTCACGGACTTGGGTGGACCTGAGGAGCAAAAAGTTACCAAACATAGATTTGCTGAGTTGTACCATAGAAAACCAGGAAGTTTTGGTAAAGGTAAATTTTAGGGTTTGAGATTTTAAAATTAAACACTTTCCCATTATGATGAGGTCTGGGATGAGGTCCCATTATTTGAGGTCTGCCGCCCCAAATCATGTGAGTGGGGTGGCATAGAATTTGAAGTCAGTGGGAGCATAGAGGTCAAGACAGTGTGGGGCTAGGGAATTTGGAGGGGCACTAACTTTTGAACCATCTGATTTATCTTTTTAGTTGCCCTTAAGCAAACAGGGCCAGATAAATGTTGACTTGAGAAGCATAGAGAGGAGCGAAGTAGTCACAGTGAGGGGAAGTCTACCCAGAATTAGTTCCTGCATTATCAAGCTTGAAATCTGGTCTTGAAGCTGATTTCCCAAACCCATTGGTGATCAACTTGAGAAAATAACATATTGAGAATTTAAATCAAAGATATCGTATGGGCATTGCACAGACAGAACCTGTTGGCTCCCCTGCCCCTCATCTTTCTAGTTGCCATATTTGACAGAGAGAATTTTAAGACTAATTTTAGATTTTCAAGATGAATTAATGATTCAGTAAAATAAACAGATACTTGACAACCCAAAGCTGTCTTCTCCTTTCTTCCTCTCTTCCTTCCCTGCACTATCAACGTCCACAAAAAATGATGTGTCCCCAGTTCATCTGGCTTCTCATACACAAGGCCTTTTCCACCATCTGGCATCCAGCTGGATAGCCCTCTCCAATGAACATTTATCAACCTCACTTCCTGCCTCCAACCACAGCTGCCTCTTTGCCTTGGAATTGAGCCCTGCTGACAAAATGCTACATTTAAGATCAAGCAAGTTCAAAGTGGTTGTACATTTTCCAAGTCACATCAACTCTGGATCATTTTCAGGTCTGTTTTAAGGGACAACTCCATGCTGCAATGCACAGAGTTAATTAGATGCATGATTCCCACTGGCTCGGTGTTTGTCAGTGTTCCTAGTCTCAGGAAGGCTTCTGTAGGAAAGGCTTTGAGAGGGTTGTCTTATCAGGACAGCAATGAGGCTTCCTAGAATAGGTTCTACCTTCCCATTGCCCTGAACAGGACTGAAGAACCAGAATCTCTGTGAAAAATAGACAATAGACACTGTGTATGGAGGGCCACATCTGCCCAACACATGTGGTTGGGTAGCTCTTTTCTAGTTTTTTTTTTTCATGCTGGTATATGAATCGATTCTAAGACTGAGAACAAATTTCAGAGAATACTTTCTTCATTTACACTGGATCCAGGAAAATAAATACACTTCTATGTCACTTTCAATAAGCTAAAAACAACTCTTTGCAAAAACAGAGAAGACTAGCTTTAAGCAAAAGTATGAAGTCCTCTCTGCCACCCTTTCCCATTTGAAGCCCCTTCTTTCCCGATTCTGGGTTCCTTGTTTTTCCCATCACTGCTTGCCTCTGTGTTCTCACGCAACCTTCCTTTGTCCCTGGAGACTAGAGGCACAGGCTTAAACTCTGGTTCTGCCAATGATCGGTTGCGCTCTGGTGGGCAGCCTTCACTGAAAACCTCTGCTTCAGAGCATCTCTCTCTGTGGCCTTTCTTTCAGCCTCCAGACCTGTTCCAGTTTCCAAGTCTTGAGAATTCTTTTACCTGACATCTCCAGATGCTGTACCTACTTTTCCATTTCCTTCTTTTCTTTCACTGCTAAACTGGCATCTCAGTTTCTCCAGTCTCCCCCTGAACACCACTCCAGATACCCCATCTGGGACGAACTATTGAAACTTTGCTGGGAAGATTTCACTTTCCTTCCTTCTTGCCACATTTCTAATGTCCTTTTTAAGGGGTGGGGGGGTCCTTTTTGAGTTCCATGCCATGTTTACAGGCATCACTGGGTGGTGCTTTGAGGACCAGGATAAGGAATTTGGATGCTATCAGGCTAGCAATGAACCATGACAAACTAATGAATATTCTCAAGACAGGAATGACATGACTGGATCTGTGCTTTAGGGAGGTCTGTCTGCATGAAAAAGAGGAAGAGTTGTACTGAAGGGAGTCTGAAGGTAAAAAGACCTGTTAGAAGATTTTGGAAGATCATGAACAATTATGTTAAAACTGCCTGACAAAAAGGAGTTGGGCGGAGATGTCAGGAGGCTTCATTGATTCTCCTGATGATGTTTATATTCTGCACATATGAAAGGAAAAGAGTCTTTTCTGAAATTTTGCCTTGGGGGGAAGGAAGGAATGGAGTGAGGGAAGGAGAGGGGTAGGAATTTTAAAAACCACCAAGATCTCATAGCAATCTGTTCTTACATTCTTCATCCTGCAATAAGGAGTAAGAAACAAGAGGTTTGTTTTGTTTTTATTATTATTATTTTTAATCTAGCACAGGTTAATTACATACAAGCCACTTCTCTGGCTATAGTGATCCTTTCTTCTATATTAGACCTTAGAGAGACCCAAGCATGTAGGCATAAGGCCAAGAGCTGGGAATCTGGGGAAAGAGGCTATGGCCCTGGTAGGAGAGAAGCGGGTGGAGTTTGGGAGCAGAGAAGGGAAACTGCAGATGTTTCCCATCTGGATGCAAATGGAAGGGCTGCCAACATCAACAGGGTGTGGCCACCATCTTTCTCCAACCCTTGAAAGAAGCCACAGTGTCCTGTGGGTTTGCGCAATGCCCACTTCCCTCTGTTCCTTGCATGTCTCTCCCTAAGACACACAAATAGAGCTCAAGTCTTTCCAAGCTGGATATTTGATAAATCATAAACAAACATGTACATGAGGCAAATCTGGCTCTAGTCAGACAGCAAAGGATTATTTTTCCAAAACTCCCTGCACGTTGATCTTTGGAAAAGCAAGGTCTTTCAAGTGATTTTCCTCTTTCCCCCATTGCCACCCACTCGTTATGTCTTTGTGGATGGCTGTGGGGTATAGAGGGCTGAGCATGGACTTTGGATTCCGGAAGGCCTGAAGACAAACTCTATTCTTGCCATGATCTTCCTGACAGACACCTCTCCAAAATTCCATTTTCTCATCTGCAAGTGTGTTTAAGAATGCTCTCCTTTGGGAACTACTCTGAGGAATATTATGAAATAAAGTATATGAAAGCCCCATCCACACTACCAAAAATGTAGTGCCCATCTGTTTTTTCTTTTTGTCTTTATTTCACAGAATCATAGAATCTTAGAATTTTAAGGAACCTATAAGGTCAACTAATTCACACTCTCTTTTTGATAGTCTATTTCTTCATCTTTTTAAAGCATCTGCGTTCATCTTTTATTTCTATTGACCACATTATCTGTGTTTTTTATTGCTGTTCAATTACAGTTGTCCCCATTCCTCCCTCCATTACTCTCCCCCTACCCTAGTCTGTTTCTTTTATTTTTCCAGTTTTATTGAGCTATAAATGAAATATAACATCGTACTAGTTTAAGGCACACAGCATAATGATTTGATATATGTATGTGTTGTGAAATGAACCCCATAGTAGGTTTAGTTAACATCCACCATCTCACATGGTTACAATTTTTTCCTGTGATGAGAATTTCTTTGTCACTTTCAAATATACAATACATTATCATTAACTATGGTCACCATGTAACTATGGTAACTATGGTCACATTATATCCTAAGACTTATTTACCTTATAACTGCAAGTTTGTACCTTGTGAACCACTTCATCCATTTCCCCTACCCTCCACCCCACCTCTGGCAACCACCAATCTATTCTCTGTTTCTATGAATTTGAGGTTTTTCGTTTTGTTTTGGTTTGGTTTATAGGTTTCACGTATAAGTGAGATCAACACTGTTGAGTGTACTATCTTCTACTTACTTACTCCAGTGATGGGGAACTTATTCTTTTCCAGAATGTTCTTTCTACATTTAGACTGTTCTATTGTTTTCCTATAGTCTCCCTCCTTTCTCCTTCCTTCTTTCACCCATTTAGTCATAGTTCCAACTCTTAAAGTTGCGCAACAGATATTTTTACATTGAAGAGATTCTGTAAGATATCCAGTGCTTTACCGAGGTAATTGCTGTTGATGAAATGATTACATATTTTGAGGCCAAGGGCCATTCTTGGCTTTCACTGCCTCTAGGGATATCTTATTGGAACCAGATCAAGGACTAAGAATATAGTGGAAGTAGGGCCAATGGAACTCAACTCCACCCAACCAAAGCTGGCATCCTCTTTACTGCCCAGCCCAGGCATCAAGCCAAACTGCCAGTCGATGCTCCCCGGGACATGTCATACCCCAAAACCTAGAGAGACCCAATGGTACCTAAGAGAGAAGTGGCCTTCCTTTAAAGCCCCATCAAGCCCTTCCCTTGGTGGCCAATTTAAAGTCACTACATTTAAAATTTATTTATCTCTTTGGCCAGGACCAGGGCTCCACTTGCCAGAAGAGAAGTATTTTGATCCAAGCTTCTAGTATTAGACATCGGACTGAAATCCAGAGTTTAAGGAGTTGTAGGTGAGTCTGCCCTTTGCCCTTCCTCAGAAGTGGTTGTTGGTGAATTCCAGAATCATAGAATGGGTGAGTTAGAAAGACCCTTGAAGGAGGGGAAGGTGGAGCAGGCAAGATGCCAACATCCTCTCTTCTGACTGCTTGGTTTTAACCAGAGGAGCTGGATTTGACCTGATAATCTGGAATTCTGCAAAAAAAATTGTTTTTAAAAATGTTCTGCTATTTACAAATGGAAAGAAAGAAGGAAAGAATGTGGACTAGAAAGCACTTACTTAAGCTAATCTATTGTATAGACAGGAGATTTGAAATTAAGATTCAGAAGGGCAAATAATTTTTCCCAAGGTCATGTAGCAAAAAAGTAAGAGGGACAGGAATTAAATCAGCATTTTCCCTTTTAGCTTTCAGGCTTTTGCTTTTTATGCTATTGTAGACTCATAAATGTGTGCATGTGTGAGTATGTCTGTAAGTTTTAAAAAATCATCTAGTTTCCTGGGATCCTATCTGGTTACCACTGAGACCCCAGGTTTTAGAATAAAGTAAAGCAGAAGGAGCTACTCCTGGAGAATGAGATGCGGGTCCTGGTTTTACCTTTTGTTCCAACCAACTGTATGTACATCCACTCTCTCTCTCTTTTGGCTTTAGTTTTATTGTCAATAGTGGAGAAAGTCTACATTAACTGGCTTTTACCTCTGGTATCCCATTATTTTAGGTATATTCCCAAAATTTTCTGGATATCCATGCAATATTTAAAATAGGACCAGTTCAGTGGTTTTGGGGTTAGGGCAAACCTACAGTGTTTATATAGTAAATATTTTATAACCCTATACTTAACCATCCAACAAATAGTCACTGGACACCTATAATATGCCCAGCACTGTAACAGTTGAGAAAGAATGTATGTAAGCAGACAACACATTTTATTCCTACAGACTAGTCTTTCTAGATTTTTTTCATTATATCTTACAAAGTCATCTGAACTGCAATTATCCCTTGTGCTTCAAATATGCCATTCATTTGAGAATTACCACATTAGAACTTCATTCCTTTTTATGTTGGTGTATAGCTTTATTAAAATGTAAATGTACTTGTCCAGGTTAAGAAGGAGAAGATTCTTTACAATGGTTTTATTTTTATTTTATTTTTTCACAGTGATTTTAAGCATTCAGTGTCCAGTCTTGTCCAGTCCATTTGGTATGGGGAAAGTGTCATACCTGCAGTCACACCTATAACATGGTCTCCTTGACTTCCCAGCCCCATGGCCACACTCTTTTATAGCATTCAAGAAAGAGAACAGGCCCTGGCTGGTGTAGCTCAGTGAATGGAGCATGGGCCTGCAAACCAAAGGATTGCTGGTTCGATTCCCAGTCAGGGCACATGCCTGGGCTGCGGGCCAGTTCCCAGCAGGGGACGCATGAGGGGCAACCATACATTGTATTTCTCTCCCTCTCTCCTTCCCTTCCCCTCCAAAGATAAATAAATAAAATCTTTAAAAGAAAGAAAGAAAGAAAGAGAACAGGCTCTGGAACCAAAGAGTTGAGAGTTATTTAAATTTTGGCTCAGTCACTTAATAACTCTTTGGGTTGTCATAACCTCAGTGAGCTTCTGGTCTGAAATGCATATCTATTGGAATTGTAAATTGAACTTATTCAGAAAATATCATAATATCTACTATGTGCCAGGCCCTGTGCAAGGCACTGAGGTTATAATGCCCTCCCAGACTTTATGGTCAAGAATACAGGTAGAACAACTTGGCAAACAAAAGTAAATACAAAGTGTGATAAATGTCATAAAATAAGCCAACATGTTTTATAAATATTGGCAATAGCATAAGGAAGGGACATTCAATCACTGTAGCCATTATTATGACATACAAGTACATGCACCTGGGTTTAGGCAGCTGGTGCAGTGGAGGGCAAACCTTGGATTAGGGATGAAGAAACCTGGGTTCAAATCCTGGCAGTGCTGATTACTTGTTAAGTAATAAAACCTATTTTTTTCTCTTCAAAACTCAATGTAAGTTATTTAATTCCCATCATCTATGAGGTAGTACTGGTATTGCCTCTGTTTCTGCAGTGGAGGGAGATTTAAGAGTGATGTGCCAGCTTGACCCAGGCCCTAGAACTAGTAGTGAGTGCTGGTGTACAGATTAGAGACTAGCTCTGCCTGACATCAGAGCCCTGCTGTGGATGGCCACAAATAAGATAATGGATGTGAAAATGCTGCACAAACTAAAAAATGCTGTAAAAGCAAGTGGTGGTGCTTCTCAGACAGACAAGCTAACACACACATATATCATTCATGTACTCTATTTCTATATGTATAACTTCTAAATTTTCTATTTCTATATACATATAAATACAGAGTATATAACATACATCATGTTTATCTCCAGATAATTTAGGTCAAAATAACCTGCATTATCTCCCTACTGCTTGATTTTAACCAGAGGGGCTGGACTTGACTTTATATTCTGGAATTCTGCAAAAACTTTTGTTTTAAAAAATGTTCAGCTATTTAGAAATGGGGAAAAAATCACACAAAATAATTATATGAAATAAATGGTAGTCAGCTTTTGTCATATTCTTAAAATGTAATAGACTAGATATGATAGACTCTTGGGGTCAAAAGAGAAAAGAATTATGATAAATCCCCCTAAAATACATGTCCAATGATAACTGTAAATGTGAAAAATAAAGGGTGAGGCACAGGGTAATTGCCTGGCTGTGTATAGTTTCTTTTCACAATGACTGGTGCTGTCACCTTTCAAGAGAGCATTTGTTTCTTGATCGACCTATCTCAGTTCAAATCATCAAAGGCTTTCTTCCTGGCTTTTGAGGCAACTTTCTAATCGTCCTTGTCCGTCTCTTGCACTCCCATCAATTTTTTACACAACTTCTCCACTTCTCCTTTGCTCCCTGTTGTATTGTTAAACTCATCTTCGGTACCTAGTTCCCTATCTCTGAAGATACAAGTGAAATGTAAAAAAAACAAACAGAAACAAAGCTTTTCTTGTCCGTAGGAGAAGTGTCCAACTCTCTAACATAATATCCATTCAACAAATATTTATTGAGCACCTAGTATGTGCCAGACACTGGTTTGAGGTGCTTGGGATACTTTAATAAACAAAGGAAACAAAAATTCCTATAAATCCTGGTCTTCATTAAGCTTACTTATACTCTAGTGGAGGGAGACAGACAATTGATAATCAATTAATAAACCAATTAATTATATGCAATGGTAGAAGGTGGTACTAGTAAAAGAACAGGGCAGGGTAAAGGGGGACTAAGGTCTAAGAGTGGATAGAAGGTTGAAATGAAACATAAATGGGCACACAGATATATGCAATTAAATATGCAGCATATGCAATTATATAGAGTACACACAATTATATACACAGTATATGCAATTATATACATGTGAAAGAGTTAAACAAATATCTTTGCCATCTTTGCTTTTGGAGCTCTTTCACTATCTGTCCACCTTCCACTGTCTCTCAACACCAGACGTCTGCTATCTTCTCTCAATGCTCCTGTACTCCTACCACCCTCATGTGTTTAAGGTTCCTCAAACACTATGCTCTCTCAAGCTTTTTACATCTTTAATGTGAAGCTCTCTGAACCAACCACCTCCCAACTCTCTCACACACCAAAATTTCATCTGGTAACCCCTTACTCATTGTTGGACTCCTCCTCCTCTCAGAAGCCTCCACCTGCTATGTCCTGGATCCGGGGAGCCCCACCCCACTGTGCTGTGACTTGTCTGTTTTCTGTCTGCCTGGTGCATTATGAGGGATATATTGAACTAAATAGTAATGTTTTATTACTTTCTATATCATGTGCATTTAGCTCCAAAAGCACATGGTGCAATGTGTTTGATAAATTGATAATATTTGTGCAAAATGAGCATTAGCATTTCACAGTCTTGAATTTTTTTTACTCCTTTCTGTAACCTTTAAAGGGAATTTTAGTCAGTTTTTCACAGCTCTAAGTGCTTCACTCTATTGCTTGAAAAAGAAAGAACACCTTGCTTCCATACAGAACAAACTATGATAATAAGAAAAACAAAATTGCCTCACTGGGCATTTGAATTCTTGACATATTTCTTTTTCTTTAAGTAAACCCAGAGTATTTAGGATAAGTTTCAAGTGGCTCAGTAAGTCAACTGCAGCACCTGGAACAGCCGATAAAAAGGGGGTATGCAGTCCATGTTCTATTAATAACTTCCTTTGGTAAAGTGGTGACATTGACAGTGGAGGTGATGACCCAGATAATGCAAAAAATGTCAGGCTATTCTGAGACATGTCACTTTTCCATAAAAAAATGCATCAAGGCAAGGATGACTATGAACTCCACGAAAGACCCAATGAATGTGGTAGAGGGGAATTCTGTATCAGATAGAGGTAGGGCATTTACCTCCCAGTCTCTTCTGACTCGGGGAGTTTATGATTCCATGATGCAGTGAAATGGTTTCCTCACTTGGATCTTTAAGGCCACAGGAATCCCCCTTTGGGGCTCTGAAGGCAGCAGAAAGAGGACATAAGGCCATGGGAAGGAATATCAGCATGATGACCAATTTCATCCTCTTGGGATTTTCAGAGCGTCCAGAGCTGCAGATTTCTCTCTTTCTGTTGTTCCTGGGGATCTATTTCATGACACTGGCTTGGAACCTGGGGCTTATTGTCTTGATCAGGATGGAGTCACAACTCCACTCCCCCATGTATTTCTTCCTCAGTAACTTGTCCTTTGTCGATATCTCATACACCTCCTCTGTAGCTCCTAAGATGCTCTGTGACTTCTTCAAAGACCAGAAGACCATCTCCTTTGTGGGTTGTGCTGTTCAGTTTTTCTTCTTCATTGGGATGGGAGGCACTGAGTGCTGTCTCCTGGCAGCCATGGCATATGACCGGTACGCTGCCATCTCCAACCCTCTGCTCTACACCACCATCATGTCACCCACCCTGTGTGTGGGGATGGCCATAACAGCGTATGCTGGTGGATTTCTCACGGGATTGGTCCAAACCACTTCCATATTCCAGCTCCATTTCTGTGGGCCACGAGTCATTAACCACTTTTTCTGTGACCTGCCACCCCTGCTGGTCTTGTCTTGTTCTAGTACCTTCCTCAGTCAGGTAGTAAACTTTCTTGTTGTGTGTGCAGTTGGTGGGACATCAGCTCTTGTTGTTCTGGTTTCTTATGGCTACATCATTACTGCTATTATGAAGATCCATTCAACCCAAGGGCGGATGAAGGCTTTCAACACCTGTGCCTCTCATCTGACCACAGTGATTCTCTTTTATGGCTCTGGTCTCTTCTCCTACCTTCATTCTAGTGCTGGATATGCACGGGACCAAGACAAGGTGGTATCCATGCTCTATGGAGCTGTGATTCCCATGCTGAACCCTATCATATATAGTTTGCGAAACAAGGAAGTCAAAGGTGCATTGAAAAAACTCAAGGAGAGGAAGAAGCAGATGCCTTTTATGTGTCTTTTTAGTTCCTTGAGTTAAAAAGTCTTAAGTTTTGCTCTATGTAAATAAACATAATAAGTGATTCACAGACTCTGAATAATAAGTTAAAGAAGCTGTTTTAAATAAGATCCCCAACCTACATGTCTTCTGTATAATAGGTTCAACAGCAGTTTGTTTTCTTCCCTTTACTTGTCATGGATCAATAGGGCTTTAATTTGGGTCATCTGCCACAGAAAATAAATGTGCTTTTTCATAATGTTCCTTAGCTTTGTGGCACCAGATGGTGGGTTTAGGAGACCATACCTTAGAACAAACCGGGGCATGGCCTCAGGACCACAAGCATTCAGTTGTGAAATTTTTACGATATTACACTGCTCATGTCAACCCATTCACCATTCGGGACAACTTTTATGTTTTTCTTGCCATGGATTCATACTTATTCAAGGATTGATGCTGACCAGGAAGGCTGGCTCTGGATTAAAACTTGAGAAGCCCAACTGAGCTGGGTTCAGCGATGATTACTCAGAGCCAGGAGACCGATAGGGTACCTGGAAACCATGTCTGAGAAGAGCCAAGGATCACACATGTGGAATCGTAATGTCCCCTGGGACCAGAAATAGGAGCCAACCTCTGCAGCCTGATAAGAACACTGCAAAGCCACAGTGAGAAGACCTAGAGAACAGAGTGTCATACGGTTAATTTTCATGCCTGAACCTTCTGGTGACTGGGTGGGACTACCTGGTTTAAGGAACAATCAAGAAAGAGATGCTTCCCAAGAACCTTTGATTCCATATCTGCTTCCAAGGTCAGTTCTCACTCTTGGCCGTATGTGGATATTTGACCCACTTATTGTCCTCACCCCATCCCCAATTCTTTTCTACCTCATAAGCTAGAGTTGGATTCTGTCTCCTGTATCCCTGGAATCTGAGCTCAGCTTGCCTCATGGTGCTGATGTCCTTGCTTTCATCTTCATGCATTATTTCAAAAGGGCCCATGGCCTGAGAAAGGGCATGACCTGAGATAGGTTAACCAAGTCATGAACTGAAATAGGACAACCAAGCGGCAAGAGTTTGTAGCAGAATTGAATGTGACTTCTAAATTGTCTGACTCTATTTTACAAGATGGCTCATGAGGAAAGGACAAACATTTGTGAAGTTCTGCTTCTTTAGTGTGTATACAAATCCTGGTGAATCATGATAGCCATCCCGAGGTCACATCTACTTTGGCTATAACCATTCTGCCCCAGTCCTGTTTTCAGTTCACAGTCATTTGATTTGTGCTCTGACCACTGGGGTGAGAGTTGCTGCACTTTGTCTCCTCGGCGTAGTTATCTGTCTTCTTCCTAAGTTGCTAACATCCTTGTTTAAACTGTTCTCTATTGTTTCTCCAAAACACAAGATGTGACTGGGACAAATTATGTGCTTAATAAGTATTTGTTTAGTCAATGAATAAAAACAAATCCAAATTCACTTGACAGATAATTTAGAGATTTTATGCCAAGGAAGGGAATAAACATTGAATGCTTTTCATATGCCAGGCACCGTGCCCAGTGATTTTTAAAAATGTACTTTAGTTCTTTAACACGCACCCAGATTCCTTGCTAAAAAATTAAAAAATTATACATAAGAAAATTACTCTTTTGACTATAACTCTCAATTTCAATTTCATCCTGGACAACTATTATGAGGGTAACAACTATTTATGTTGGTATGTAAATTGATATCTTTTTGCATATAAATATTCTGTACCAATAAAAAACATTGCTTTATGTGGCTCTGTGTATTTACATAAATGGTATTGTATAGAATGTCCATTTTACACCCTGCTTTTTACAAACTTAACATTATTTCTTGGAGCTCTTTCCATGCTATACATACAAACCTGTCTCAGTCTTCTAAATTGTCTAGCAGAACAGATACACTAGAACTTACGTACTTCTTCCTCCGTTGATGGACATTGATGGAAATGACTTAGTTTCGAGTTCTGCTGGTTAATTACAAACAGTGTTGCAATATGCATGTCTGTACCTCTTTTTTCATGCTAATATGCAATGTTTATGATAGAAACTGAGAAGCTGAATTGCTGCATATAGCATATGGGTACTTTAAAATTTATATAGACATTGTCAGTTTCTCTAAAGTGCCTACCAGTGGACATTCCTGCCAGCAGTGTATGAGGGCACCTATCTCCTCATACCCTTGATGAAGGATAATATCATCCAAACTTACTTTTTAGCCTACCTAATGGGCTCTTTACATGGGGTGGGGTAAAAGTAGGTTTATAGTTATGAGAAGGCAAAACACAGAGTTGGCTCTTGTATTATGTATCAGTTATTGTGTTATTTTTTCATATGAACAATTGTAAACTTACTTTTGCCTCACCCTGTATATATTCTTTTAATCCTTGAAATTACCCTGCTGAGTAGGGTTGTTTATTGCTCTTATTTACATGCAATGTTCTACATAAAGACTCTGTAGATACACGTTTTATTCTTTTAGTTCTCACAACCACATGATCAGATAGGGGTTTTAACCATTTTTATCTAAGAGGTGGATTATGTGAAGCTCAGGAAGGAGTTTAAGTAACATACACAAGGCACACACTCAGATCCTCAGTGCGTACCTTCCTGACACCAAGACCATTAACCGAAAGTACATACTCTCATGCACAAATGCTCACCATTATCCAGAGACAAAGAAAAATGTCTATTAAAAACTATGCACTGCGCCAGGTGGGTACTTGAAATATCAGGAGGACCACTTTGTAATGCATATCATTGTCTAACCACTATGCTACATACATTAGTACAGCTGAAACTAATACAAAATAATGTTGAATGTCAACTCTAAGTGAAAAATGAAATTTAAAAATAAAAATAGATTAAAGCAAAGTCTTTCAAAACTAGTATGTCAAGTCAAGCATGATTTAAGTGTATTAAGAAAAAGGAGAACAGACATCTCTCAAACAGGGTTAGTTTCAGTAAGATCATCACTTAAGTTACATACCAGCAGAAGGAGCTGGGAACCCTGAGGGAAAAAAAGACACCTACTAAGAAGGTTCCTGGTGGCTAACTGGGCTCAATTTTTTTAAAGAAAGGAGCCTAGCAGCCATTTCTATACAAGGGCTTCTCAGCAAACTGCACTTCATGGGGAAGCTGCCACTGAACTGGCTGCCCCCACTGTGCTCCTGCCATCTGAGCCAGCCCTTAAAAAGGTTTCTTGGAATCCTGTTTCAACCAATAAGATTGAGGCTTCTTATCCAATCAGAGCTTTGCAGCTCTGACCAATCAAAGTGGTTCTATTCTGATCAATCAGTATAGTGTCTTTGGACCAATCAAACTGTGAGGATTCAGAGTCCTCATCGGCATGAGAACCAAAACAGGGGTCAGGGGCAGGGACTTCTGTACATATAAGCCAGTTCTTCTCTGGCTTGAGGAGCACACTTTCCAATGAGGTCTTAAGACTGTGTTTTCCTGACTGGAGCTGAAAGAAGCTTGCTGGAGCAGGGCAGGTCTGCAGGGAGTGGAGCAGGGTTGTCTAGCCTGAGAGGGGCTGGCCCCAGGACTGCCTGGCCCCATGCTGTAGCACTGTTGAGCTGCTCCACAGCTGTGCTGTATCACTGTTAAGCTGTTTGCACCAAATAAAGTTTTGTTCTTCACCACACCCCCAAATAGGGATTCCTATTGGTGCTGAATTTGCACCAATGACCCTCAGTTGACAGTTCTTTATTTAAAGCAGCATTGCTTAAAAATTCTCCTATATTTGTTCCATGGACCCTGTTGACATGTATCACCAAAAATGGAAACGTGAAATCTTTCTACATTGGGTGCTGAGAAGTTTCGAATAAAATTTGTGCCCCAACCGTAGCAAGAATTTAGGTCACTCCAGCATGTGCTTTTATTCTTATTCCTGGCTCTAGTTTGCACCCCTACTTTTTTCTTTCCCCCATTCTTTGACTCTTATCTTGTATTTTTTATGTACCGTTGTGTGCTGCTTGCTTCAACATTTTGGAGAAAAGTAGAATATACAAGTGACTGAGAGTTTACTTTACCCACCAGGTTGGTGCATTAGAAAGGGAATTTATCATATTTCTTTTAAGTCACCAATATCTTTAACTTCTGCTCGGATCATACCCCTCTGCTTAATGTGGAGTCATCCTAGACCTCTTCCCCACCGTGTTCCCAATTCCCTCTCAGCCTCTCTCTCTCTTCCTCCCTCTTTTTCTCAAAGAACCACCCTCCCTGACCCCTGGTCCTTTCCTCTATGTTGTCTTAGCACCCTGTACTTCTCTTTCCATGTTCAATGTCTGTCTTCCCAGTAGACTATGATGTCCCCAACAAACCAAGTGGTGCCTGACACATGGTATTTGCACAGCAAATGTATGTGAGAACCTTAACCATTTGACTATAACTCAAAGCTTTTAGAGCTACCAGTGACCTCCAAATGATTAGTCTATCCTGCTCTCCTCTTTTCCCAAGGAATAGAAGCTCTGAGTGGTGCAATAATTTGCTAATGACTCACAGCTGGTTAATGAAGTCACTCCATTCCAGCCCAACAATCTTTCCATTTACTGTATAACAGCTGGCCATTGCCTGTCAACAAATTACCCAAAAGGAGGTGAAAGGCTCCATAAGGCCAAATGCCACATGGTCTAAAAACCCTTGCTTCACAGTTTGGCGACTCTGACTTCCTGTTTTCAGGGAAATCCTGCTACTTAAGCTGTCTCATGAATTTTATGGCTAGGGAAAGTTTTCTCCTCAACACAATTGCAAGACCTCAAGTGGAAGAAACTGTGGAAAACATATGTGGATTGGTGGCAATCCAAGCTGTGTCCTAGGGGACTGAGAGATCTGCACAGGCCTCCTCCAAGAGGTGAACCAAGGCAGCCTTGTAGTTATGTGTTTTATATCTTAGTTTCCAAAGAAAATTTGCACTTGAAAATAAAGGCTCCTGTTTAAGTGCCCATAAGTAGGTAGGTGAGTGGGTAAAAAAAAGCTGTAGTACATTTACACAGTGGATTACTATGCAGCCATAAAAAAGAAGAAGCTTTTGCCTTTTGGGACAGCATGGATGGACCTGGAGACTGTTATGCTAAGTGAAATAAGCTAACCAGTGAAAGACAAATACCACATGATCTCACTTATATGTGCAATCTAATGAACAAAATAAATAACAAACAAAACAGAAACAGAGGCATAGATACATGGAACGAACTGACAACTGTAAGAGGGATTGGGGTTGACTAGATGAAAGAATTAGCTGAAGAACATATATTCATGACTCAAGGACATGGACAATGGTGTGGGGATTGCCTGGAGGGAGGGTAGGGGTGCTGGATGGAGGTGGGCAAAAGGGGAAAAAGTGGGGATAGCTGTAATAGCATAAACATAAAATATAATAAAAAATAAAGGTCCCACTGCTAAAATTAGGCTTATAATCTGTAAATTTAATAAAATCCTCTAATTTTGTGAATGAGGAAATGAAAGTCCGGAGTAAAACAATTTGCAAGAAAGAGATGAGGCCAGGAGTCAAACCCAGGCCTCCTGATGCCTCGTGCTTTCGCTCTGCACTTTTCTCCACACACACACTCTCATGCTCACTCACACATACACACACAAACACACGCTGATACACATGCAAACACATACACCCAGCGAGGCACATTCACACACTCACACTCTCACACACATGCACACAAACACCATAGCAGTGAAGGGGAAAGAGGGAACACTCGGTTTCTGTTAAGGCCCCACTGCTACTATGGTCAGTCTCAGACCTTTCTCCGCCCAGGACCTTGGCTTTCTTCATTGTTCCTTCTCTCCATCACTGTGCACTGACCAGCTGCTCTCTTTCCCTCTCCCTGCTCTCAGGGAAAGTTTTGCTCTGGTCACCTCATGAGAACTGCAGTTCTCCACTCTACCTGGGGTGCTAGGGGAGAGAAAGGCAGATTGTCCTGGAGCCTGAGTGTGACCTCTGGAAAGGAGGGTGTCCGACTTCACTGAAGGTGTTCTTGTATTGGGGCGGGGAGGGAGGGTGATGAGAGGGAAGTTTGTTTTTCCAAATCCTGATACCACAGTACACATGTAGGTGCTCATTATAGCTATGAAAAAGTTAAGTGTACAAAATAACCTTAATGAGAGAGAATTTGGCTGGTTGGGCTGACCCATGGAAGATGCTCCTCCCCCTTAGACACTAGCACTGATACATTTCTCTGAATGCAAAGACTCAAGCTCAAAACCAAGAAAGGGGCCTCTTTGAGTGCCTAGAAAGTGAGAGCTCAGAATCAGAGCAGTGGGTGGGAGGCGAAGCCTCTTGGCTAAGGGGCTTTCTGGGCCTGATGTAAACCTCGTCACAGTGTACTGGGGTTTCAAGGGCTATGGGAGGGGATCCAGGCCACCCATCCTGTGTGCAGTGCTCAAGGTGGTTGGAACTGTCCTGGGAGTCAAGAGGGGCTGCCTCAGCCACTATGTACAGGTGAGAAAAACTCCTGTGGAGACTGGCAAGGAGGCTTGCCATCTTCCAAGAGCTATCAGAACCCCAGTGTTGTGTTCACACAGATGTGAGGTTTTAATTCATGTGGACGCCAAACCAAGAAATTAGCATATATTAGTTCAGTAGGAGCATAAGAACTCAGCAGAGAAGCATTCAAAATTATTTTGGAGGAATAACTGCATGAACCAGAGCAAACCAGCTTCCCACAGCCAACCCCAAGGAAAAAGGAATGCAAGTCATAAATTACAAACCAGGCAAGGAAACAAGTCAACAAGAGGACGTATCAGCAGGAACACCACTGGGAAAAAGTGCACACACTGACCAGTGTGGACTAGAATACTCTCAAAATTTTTGAGTAGAAGATCTCAGCCATAGCTTTCCAGGTTGTAATTGGATTGCAGAGGCATGGACCATGCACCATGCAGATGCTGGAAAGGATCTCAGAAGCTTCTTATCTTACAGAAGGGGAAACAGAGACTCAGAGAGGGGAAGTGACTCGTCTAAGGTCACTCGCAGATTAGTGGCAGAATGAGGAATAGAACCCAGGTTTCCAGAATTTTGGCCCTGTGTTACTTTTACTGTCCCGTGCCACCCTCATTTCCCAAGTTAGAAATGAAAACCTAGTTTTGAGAGAGAAACCGGGGGGAAGAGGGACAGCAAGGCCTACTCAGGACCTGGGAACCCCCAGCACCAGGGCCCTACTTCTTATTAGTGAAGCTTGGATTTGGCTCTCTGATAACTAGATGTTTTAAATAAAACCCTCCTATCTTCTTTTTGCATTATGCTGACCTGTTTGTCTTTCTTATTCTTCCTCTGCTTTCCTTAGTCCTTCTCCTGACGGTCAGCATGATGGAAAGATTATCAGAATCCAATTGGATTGGATAGGGAAGTAATTTTCCAGACATTGGGAGACAGTGATAGTTTCTCCTTCCTCTGATCCTTGCCTCACCTCTTGTCAAGCCCTGCTTGCACACTGTGTAGGGAAAGGGACAGGATCCCTGTAGACCAGCCTCACTAACTGCAGATATTTGGCAGGGATGGGCACCAGGGTGGGTCTGGGGATGGATGTGGGTTCAGTTTTGCAGGGTCAGAGTCTTAAATACAATACCAAACCAAAAATAAATAAGGCAAAAGCTCTTGGCCCATAGTAGCTTTCCCTCTGTGATTTTACATGTAAGCCATTTATTATGTAAGACATTAGGCTCCCACCATCTCAGAGATTCACCCAAGATACAACTGTAGACCAGAAAACCAAATTATTTTATAATATGAAGTACAAAGAGCACAAATTAGACCCAATAAGTGCTCAAAATATTGAAGTAAATTGAAACAAAATTTCTATAATATTGTTTTTCCAGCCTGCATGTTCATTCCTGATTGGTCATGGCCTGATTTTTCAGGGACATGTTTGAGAAATATTGTCAGCTTTGTCTGCTTAATTCAATTTATTGGGCCTCTGCTATGGACCAGATACTGCACTAGATGCTGGTAATTCAATGATGAAGTAAAGACACACCCTTCTCCCACAAGAACAAACTCTCTGATAGTTTACCAGAGGAGAGAATCAAACAAAAAGTTCATTAAAATATACAGTTAAAGGACTTCCAGTCAAGACAGCAGCGTAGGCAGACATGGCCTGCCTCTTTGCACAACCGCATCAAAATTACGACTAATATATAGAACAACCATCACTTAGAACATTCAGAAAGCAAGTTGAATAGAAGTCTGAAAACTAAGAAATTTAAGAACCCACATCCTTTCAGACTGGTAGGAGGGGCAGGGAGGCAGAACCGGCTGGTCTCATACCTACATGTGGTGGATAAAAATTTGGGAGGGACTTCTGGCCAAGAAGGAGGTGTAGGTAGATACACTTTGCTTCTTCTCACAACCAAAAGAAGGACAACAAAAACTTCAAAAACAAAAAATAACCACAACTGCCAGACAATCAAACTCTATGGAAGTCTGACAACCAAGGAGTTAAAGAAGAACCATTCACCCAGCCTGGTAGGAGGAATGGAGACAGGCAGCCAGCTGGAAGGAAAGGACTTGCGGCAGGGTGGGAGAATTGGGTGGGCGAGGCGGCAGCTGGGAGACCAGATTTGCATGCATATAAACCAGGAGGAACAACTGGGGAGTGAGACAGACCAAGCAACACAGGGTTCTAGTGCAGGGAAATAAAGCCTCAAAATCTCTGACTGAAAAAAACCTGTAGGGATTGAGGCGGTGAGAGAAATTCCCAGAATCACAGGAAAGCCCACTGGAGAGACCCATGGGGCCCTAGAACGTACACCCAGAAATCAGCACCAAAAGGGCCCAATTTGCTTGTGGCCAGAAGAGGAAGTAACTGAAAGCCTGCGGAGAGCCAAGCAAACAGCACTGAACCCTCTTGGACCCCTCCATGAGGACATGGAGTCTTAGGGAGACTCCAGAACTTGCTCAGAGTCACAGACAGAGCCAGGATGTCACCTATATTTCTTTCTTTCTTTCTTTTTTAATAAATGAATTTTTTTTGAGATTTTATTCATTTATTTTTAGGCAAGGGGAACGGAGGGAAAAAGAGAGGTAGAGAAACATCAGTGTGTGGTTGGCTTTCATA